>NC_092278.1:8659165-8681656 GCF_036320965.1 Panulirus ornatus | reverse complement strand
CGTGCCAATGTCGTCACCATGAGAATATAGCTACCATGAAAATATAGTAACCTTGACTATGAAGCTACCATGATAAAATATACAATTGAAAAATATCCACAACAAGAGTTTAGCTGCTAAAATACTATATCGCCATGCCAACATCGCCAAAATGTTGTTATTGCTATCATGATAATATACCGCCAGAAAAGAAATATGTATACCCACTACTAGACAATATAGCTATTCTGACAATATTGCCAACATGAAAAGACAGTAACCTCCTTGTTATATAACAAAAATGACAAATAGCCATCATGGCGATAGTGATTTAACAATACAGCCACTATGGTAATATAGTTACCATAACAATGTGATCTTAACGACAATGTAGCCAACATGACTATATAGTCACATTGACAATACAACCACCGTGACAATACAGATAACATGACAGTACCGTCTCTAAGACAATATTGCCATCAATTTGACAAATTATATGACAATATAGATATTATGTCAACATAGTCACCATGACAATATACTCAGAAATATAATATAATCGCAATGATAAAATTATCCTACCATGAAAATATAGCCACCTACAATTTTGGTTTCCATTGCAATGTAGAAACAGTAATAAAAGATTTACCATGACAGTACTGAAACCATAACATTACAGCATATCATGGCAATGTAGTCACCAAACAATTTAATCAAAATGACAATTTCTTTTCTATAATGGTATATCCTCAAGGGCAATATCAACACCATTAAAAAAGATTCTACGAAAATACAGTCATTATGACATTATAAAAATCATGATAAAAAAGTCACCATGACAATATAGTTATCTTGGCAATATAGCCACTGTGACATTATAGTCATAATGATAATATAGTCGCTATGACAATATTGTCACCATAAAAATATAATTATCATGATAATATTTCGCATATGACAAAGTATTCAAGCGTTAAATAATGACAATATGTCACCTATAAAATGATCACCTTGCCAATATATCTAAGGTGACGATATACGCATTATAGCAATACAACTAAAATGAAAAGATAGCCAAAATGACGGTATGGTCATAATGACAATACTGCCACTATGAAAATATGTTTCCCATGACACTATAGCTACACTGACAACAAAGCCATATTCACAAAAGACAAACACTGAAAATACAGCAAACGAGAATGTAGCCACCATCATAGTTCAGCCACCATGATAATAATGTTAAGATACAAATTGTCACCATGTCATTAGTCACCTTGATAATTATCTTGCAATGACTATATAAATATCATGAAAATATAGCCTCCATGTCAACATGTCTGCCATGATAATCTGGCCATTATGATAATATAGTCATGACGGCAATTTATTCACTATAACATAGTCTTTATGACAAAATAGCGACCAAGACAGGATATATCATAATGATATAGACACCTTGACAGTATAGACCATAAACAATGTAAAATCGTGAAACTGTACCTGCCAAAACATTATAGATGTCATAAAATTTTAGTCAACATGACAAAATTATCATAATGAAATATCATCGGCATTACAATATAGTTACCATAATCATAGACAAATCATGATCATATAATCAGCAGGTTGACATAAACAATATCACAGTATAAAAAACATGACAGTATAAGTAACATGATGATATGATATCCATACACTAACACTTACAATACCAAAGAAGCAGCGATGAATATATTGTTATCATGATCATATAATCACAACAATATTGTAGATAGTGACAAATATATCCCCAACAACAAAATTAATCATAGCAATAGAGCCATCAACTTTTTATAGCGACCAAGATAATGTAGCGAGCATTGTATTGAGAATTACAATACATCCACCGTGCCAATGTCGTCACCATGAGAATATAGCTACCATGAAAATATAGTAACGTTGATAATGTAGCTGCCATGGCAAAATATTCAAGAGAGAAAATACCCAAAAGATCACCACAACAAGAGTTTAGCTGCTAAGACGATATATCACCATGCCAATATCTCTAAAAGGTTAATATAACCATCATGGCAATATGTCAACAGAAAAAATACTCATCACAACGATATAGCTAACTTGACAATATACTACTCTGACAATATAGGTAACATTAAAAGACAGCCACCTCCTTGAAATATAAAAGAAAAAAAATGACAAATAACCATCATGGCAATATGGTAACTAAACAATATAGCCATCATGGCAATATGGTAACTAAACAATATAGCCATCATGGCAATATGGTAACTAAACAATATAGCCATCATGGCAATATGATTACCATAGCAATGTATTCTTAATGGCAATATAGTCACCATATCCTTATAGTCACGATGACAATACAACTACAATGACAATACAGAAAACATCAAAATACAGTCTCTAAGACAATATTGCCATCAATTTGACAAATTATATGACAATATAGATATTATGTCAACATAGTCACCATGACAATATACTCAGAAATATTATATAATCGTCATAATAAAATGATCCTACCATGAAAATATAGTCACCCTGCCACTATGGCTTCCATTACAATGTAGCCACAATAACAAAACATTCACCACGACAGTACCGAAACCATAACAATATAACATATCATGACAATGTAGTCACTTGATCATTTAATGAAAAATAAAAATTTCGCTTCTATTATGATATAACCTCAGCTACAAAATTTTATACACCATTAAAAAGCTGCCATGAAAATAAAGTCACTATGACATAAATATCATGATAAAATAGTTACCATGGCAATATAGCCACTCTGAGATTATAGTCATTATGACATTTTAGTCGCTAGTAAAATACTGTCACCTTAATAATAAAGTTATCAAAATGATATATCGCTTGTAACAAAATATGCATGATTACAAAATGACAGTATAGCACCTATAAAAAGATCACCTTGCCACTATAGTCAAGGTGAAGATATATACATCATAGCAACGTAAAGAAAAAGAGATGATAACCAGAACGACGGTATGTTCATAATGACAATACTCCAACTATGAAAATATGTTCCCCAAGATTCTCCAGCTTCACTGACACTATAGCCATCTTCACAAAAAGAGTACTATTGAAAAAATAGCAAAAGACTATACAGCCATAAAGACAGTACAGCCACCATGACAATATACTCAGAAATATAATATAATCGCAATGATAAAATTATCCTACCATGAAAATATAGTAACCTTGACTATGAAGCTACCATGATAAAATATACAATTGAAAAATATCCACAACAAGAGTTTAGCTGCTAAGACGATATATCACCATGCCAATATCTCTAAAAGGTTAATATAACCATCATGGCAATATGGTAACTAAACAATATAGCCATCATGGCAATATGGTAACTAAACAATATAGCCATCATGGCAATATGGTAACTAAACAATATAGCCATCATGGCAATATGGTAACTAAACAATATAGCCATCATGGCAATATGGTAACTAAACAATATAGCCATCATGGCAATATGATTACCATAGCAATGTATTCTTAATGGCAATATAGTCACCATATCCTTATAGTCACGATGACAATACAACTACAATGACAATACAGAAAACATCAAAATACAGTCTCTAAGACAATATTGCCATCAATTTGACAAATTATATGACAATATAGATATTATGTCAACATAGTCACCATGACAATATAGTTATCTTGGCAATATAGCCACTCTGAGATTATAGTCATTATGACATTATAAAAATCATGATAAAAAAGTCACCATGACAATATAGTTATCTTGGCAATATAGCCACTCTGAGATTATAGTCATTATGACATTATAAAAATCATGATAAAAAAGTCACCATGACAATATAGTTATCTTGGCAATATAGCCACTGTGACATTATAGTCATAATGATAATATAGTCGCTATGACAATATTGTCACCATAAAAATATAATTATCATGATAATATTTCGCATATGACAAAGTATTCAAGCGTTAAATAATGACAATATGTCACCTATAAAATGATCACCTTGCCAATATATCTAAGGTGACGATATACGCATTATAGCAATACAACTAAAATGAAAAGATAGCCAAAATGACGGTATGGTCATAATGACAATACTCCAACTATGAAAATATGTTTCCCATGACACTATAGCTACACTGACAACAAAGCCATATTCACAAAAGACAAACACTGAAAATACAGCAAACGAGAATGTAGCCACCATCATAGTTCAGCCACCATGATAATAATGTTAAGATACAAATTGTCACCATGTCATTAGTCACCTTGATAATTATCTTGCAATGACTATATAAATATCATGAAAATATAGCCTCCATATTAATATCTTTAAAGTGACAGTTTCGCCATTCTGATAATATAGTCAAGACGATAATATATTCACCATAACAATAAAGCCACCATGATCACATAAATGATATGGCAATAGAGTCAACGCAACAATAAACGCATTTATAAATTATATCTACTCTGAGAATACAGCCTCATGAAAATATAGTTACTATGACAAATTCATTACAATGAAATACAAACGATATCACATTATGGTTTCGATAATCATGCACCAATCATGATCATATAATCAGCAGGTTGACATAAACAATATCACAGTATAAAAAACATGACAGTATAAGTAACATGATGATATGATATCCATACACTAACACTTACAATACCAAAGAAGCAGCGATGAATATATTGTTATCATGATCATATAATCACAACAATATTGTAGATAGTGACAAATATATCCCCAACAACAAAATTAATCATAGCAATAGAGCCATCAACTTTTTATAGCGACCAAGATAATGTAGCGAGCATTGTATTGAGAATTACAATACATCCACCGTGCCAATGTCGTCACCATGAGAATATAGCTACCATGAAAATATAGTAACCTTGACTATGAAGCTACCATGATAAAATATACAATTGAAAAATATCCACAACAAGAGTTTAGCTGCTAAGACGATATATCACCATGCCAATATCTCTAAAAGGTTAATATAACCATCATGGCAATATGGTAACTAAACAATATAGCCATCATGGCAATATGGTAACTAAACAATATAGCCATCATGGCAATATGGTAACTAAACAATATAGCCATCATGGCAATATGGTAACTAAACAATATAGCCATCATGGCAATATGGTAACTAAACAATATAGCCATCATGGCAATATGGTAACTAAACAATATAGCCATCATGGCAATATGGTAACTAAACAATATAGCCATCATGGCAATATGATTACCATAGCAATGTATTCTTAATGGCAATATAGTCACCATATCCTTATAGTCACGATGACAATACAACTACAATGACAATACAGAAAACATCAAAATACAGTCTCTAAGACAATATTGCCATCAATTTGACAAATTATATGACAATATAGATATTATGTCAACATAGTCACCATGACAATATAGTTATCTTGGCAATATAGCCACTCTGAGATTATAGTCATTATGACATTATAAAAATCATGATAAAAAAGTCACCATGACAATATACTCAGAAATATAATATAATCGCAATGATAAAATTATCCTACCATGAAAATATAGCCTCCATGTCAACATGTCTGCCATGATAATCTGGCCATTATGATAATATAGTCATGACGGCAATTTATTCACTATAACATAGTCTTTATGACAAAATAGCGACCAAGACAGGATATATCATAATGATATAGACACCTTGACAGTATAGACCATAAACAATGTAAAATCGTGAAACTGTACCTGCCAAAACATTATAGATGTCATAAAATTTTAGTCAACATGACAAAATTATCATAATGAAATATCATCGGCATTACAATATAGTTACCATAACAATGTGATCTTAACGACAATGTAGCCAACATGACTATATAGTCACATTGACAATACAACCACCGTGACAATACAGATAACATGACAGTACCGTCTCTAAGACAATATTGCCATCAATTTGACAAATTATATGACAATATAGATATTATGTCAACATAGTCACCATGACAATATAGTTATCTTGGCAATATAGCCACTCTGAGATTATAGTCATTATGACATTATAAAAATCATGATAAAAAAGTCACCATGACAATATACTCAGAAATATAATATAATCGCAATGATAAAATTATCCTACCATGAAAATATAGTAACGTTGATAATGTAGCTGCCATGGCAAAATATTCAAGAGAGAAAATACCCAAAAGATCACCACAACAAGAGTTTAGCTGCTAAGACGATATATCACCATGCCAATATCTCTAAAAGGTTAATATAACCATCATGGCAATATGATTACCATAGCAATGTATTCTTAATGGCAATATAGTCACCATATCCTTATAGTCACGATGACAATACAACTACAATGACAATACAGAAAACATCAAAATACAGTCTCTAAGACAATATTGCCATCAATTTGACAAATTATATGACAATATAGATATTATGTCAACATAGTCACCATGACAATATAGTTATCTTGGCAATATAGCCACTGTGACATTATAGTCATAATGATAATATAGTCATGACGGCAATTTATTCACTATAACATAGTCTTTATGACAAAATAGCGACCAAGATAATGTAGCGAGCATTGTATTGAGAATTACAATACATCCACCGTGCCAATGTCGTCACCATGAGAATATAGCTTACATGAAAATATAGTTACTATGACAAATTCATTACAATGAAATACAAACGATATCACATTATGGTTTCGATAATCATGCACCAATCATGATCATATGAGATAAAACCTTCAAAACAAAGCAAGAGTAGCGACAACGCAGGGAGGAACGGCTACAACCTAGCTCTGAAAGACGATAGCAGCTCCGTACACGTCGGTAGCTGGTGCGAGACTGTCATCAGGTGACTACATTGTCATGATATGCTATATTGTCATAGTTTCAGTACTGTCGTAGTGAATGCATTATCATGTTAGCTATATTGCAGTGGCAGGGTGGCTAAATTTTCATGGTAGGATAATTTTGTTATCGCGGTTATATTGCATTTGTGATAATACTGTCATGGTGACTGTGTTCCAGTAATATCTATATTATCATTCAATTTGTTGAAGCGATTGCAATATTGTCGTAGAGACTCTAATGTCATGTTTCCTGTATTGTCATGATGTTTGAATGTCATCTTGACTATATAGTCATGCTGGTTATATTCCAGTTATGATTACATAGTTATGGTAACTATATTGCCATGGTGACTATATTGATAGGTGACTACATTGCCATGATAGCTTTTTTTCATTTTTGTTATACTGTAAGGAGGTGACTGTCTCTCCATATTGAATGCATTATCAGGGTAGCTACGTTGTTAAGTTAGCTATATCATTGTGGTGCTTATTTTCTTTTTCTGTTGGTATATTGCCATGATGCCTAGACTAACATTTTGCCGATATTGGCATAGTGATACAGTGTCTTAGCAAATAAACTGTTATTGTGGATATGTTCCATGGGATTTTATTATCATAGTAGCTATATTGTCAATGTTACTATATTTTCATGGTAGCTCCATTGTCATGGTGACGATATTGCCATTGTGGCTGTATTTTTTTTTCAATATAATGCCATCCTTACTACATTATCTTGGTCGCTATATTTACTTGCTGGCTATATTGCTATGGTTAATTTTGTCGTTGGGGATATATTTTGTCATTAACTACAAATTTGTTTTAATCATATGATCATGATAACAATATTTTCATGGCGGCTTATTTGGTAATGTGAGTGCAAGTGTATGGATATCATATCATCATGTCACTATATTGATATGGTTTTTCTACTGTGATGGTGTTTATGTCAGCCTCCTGATGATATTATCATGATTGATATATGATTATGGTAACTAATTTGTAATGGCGATTATATTTCATTGTGACAATTTTGTCATGTTGCTTGCATTTTCATGGTAGCTATATTGTTATGGCAGGTACATTTACATTGATGTTTCATTGTTTTTTCGGCTATACTGTCAAGGTGACTATATCTTAATTAAAAATCCTGTCTTGGTCGCTGTTTTGTCATGGATATTATTGTGTCCTGGAGCCTATATGTTTGCTATGATCCGAAAGAGACTATCTTTTCACAGCATCAATACTGTCAGGTGCTTATATTGCCATAATGAATATAATTTGAAGGCTTCCTTATTGTTGCGTTGACTGTATTTTCACATCACTTATATGATCATGGCTATATTGTTATAGTGAATATATTGCCGTCTTGACTATATTATCATATTGGCTAAATTGTCATGATAAGTATGTTGACATGGAAGCCTTATTTTCATAATGTTTATATAGTAAGTGAATTATATCGTGATATTGTCATAGTGGCTGTACTTTCATGGTGGCTATATAGTAGTTTGCTGTATTTTGACTGGTACTCTTTTGTGAAGATTGCTTTATTATCATTGTATCTATAGTGTCATTGGGGATATATTTTCATAGCAGCAGTATTGTCATTATGAACATACCGTCATTTTGGCTATCTACTCATTTTGGTTATATTACGAAGATTTATATATCGTCACCTTGACTATATTATCAAGGTGATCTCTTTTATAGTTGTTATATTTTCATTTTTTTTAGTCGTGCATATTTTTTCATAAGCGATACATTATCGTGATAACTTTACTATTAAGGTGACAGTATATTGTCATTGTGACAATGTTGACATTATGACTATAATATCTTAGTGGCTATATTGCTAAGATAACTATACTCTCATGGTGACTGTTTCATGATAATGGTTATAATGACAGTTTGACTGCATTTTCATTGTAGCATATTTAATGGTGCTGATTTTGCCCTGGAAGATATATTATAAAAACGAAAATTTCCTTTTTCTTGAATTATCATGTGAATATATTGCCATGATATGCGACATTGTTATAGTTTCAGTACTGTCATGTTGAATGTATATTATATTGGTTACATTACAATTAAAGTAATAGTGGCAGGGTAACTATATTTTCATGGTTGGATCATTTTGTTATGACGATTTTATTGTATTTCTGAGTATATTCTCATGGTTACTGTGTTGCCGTAATTTCTATATTGTCCTGGACACTACATATCCTGAAATCTATATTGTCATATCAGTTATATGATCATGGTAGCTTTATTGTCATAGTGAATATCTTGTCGTCGTGACTATATTATCATAATGGCTAAATTGTCTTGGGAAACATGTTGACGTGAGGGCTCTATTTTCATGATATTCATAAAGTCATTGAATGATTACTATCCAGGTGACTCTAATAGCCTGGCGATTGATGTATATCGTGACATTATTGTCACGATAGCTGCATTGTCTTAGTGGCTATATTGTCGTTTCCTGTATTTTCAATGTTGCTCTTTTGTGAATATTGTTTTATTGTCATTGTAGCTATAGTGTCATGGGGAATAAATTTTCGTAGTAGCAGTATTGTCATTATGAACATATCTTCATTTTCGCTATCTGCTCATTTTGGTTACATTGCGTAGATTTACATATCGTCACCTTGGGTATATTGGCAAGGTGATCTCTTTATAGTTGCTATATTGTCATTTTTTTTAATCATATATATTTTTTCATGAGTGATGTATTATCTTGATAACTATATCATTAAAGTGACTGTATATTGTCATGGTGACCATATTGTCATTATGACTACAATCTCTTAGTGGCTATATTGCTAAGATAACTACATATGACTACATTTTCATTGTAGCTTATTTAATGGTGTTGATTTACCATTGGAGATATATCATTATATAAACGGATATTTCATTTTGTTTAAATTAAGAGGTGAATACATTGTCATGATATGCTATATTGTTATAGTTTCCGTACTGTCATGGTGAATGTATGTTATGTTGGCTACATTACAATGGAAGCCATAGTGGCAGGGTGGCTATATTTTCATGGTTTGATCATTTTGTTGTCAGTATTTTATCGTATTTTTGAATAAATTGTCATGGTGACTGTGCTGCCATAATTTCTATATTGTCATTTGATTTATTAAATGATGTCAATATTGTCATAGACACTGTATTGTCATGTTGCCTGTATGGTCATCATGGTTGTCTTGTCGTCGTGACTCTATGGTCATGATGGCTATACTGTCGTTAAGATTACATTCTTATGGTAACTTTATTGCCATCATGGCTTTTTGTCAGAGTAGCTATATTGTTAAGTTAGTTAACTTATTGTGGTGGGTAATTTTTTTCCTTTTGGTATTTTGCCATGATGGCTATACTATAATTTTGGCACGATTAGCATGGTGATTTAGTGTTCGCAGCCCAACTGTTGTTTTGGACATTTTTTAATGGGAATACATTATCATGGTACCTACATTGTCAAGGTTACTATATTACATGCAAGCTACATTGTAAAGATAACGATTTTGGCATGTCGGGTGTATTGTATGTTCAATATAACGCCATCCTGGCTACATTATCTTGGTCGCTATATCAACTTGATGGCTATATTCCTACGGTCAATTTCATCGTTGGGAATGAATTTTATCTTTACCTACAATTTGGTTGTGATTATATGATCATGATAATATTTCTATGACGGCTTATTTGGCATCTTGAGTGTATCTGTCTGTATATCATATCATCATGTAACTTAGTCTGTCATGCTTTTAAACGGTGATGGTGCTTATGTGAAAATGCTGATTACATTATCATCATTTATGTATGATTATTGTAACTATATAGCAATGGCAATACCTTTTTTGATCATTTTGGTATGTTGACTTCATTTTGATTGTAGTTATATTGGTATGGCAGGTACATTTTCATGGGTCTGACAGTTTTATGGGCTATACTGTCAAGGCGGCTGTATAGTATTGATAAATTCTGTTTTGGAAGCTATTGTCGCCTGGACACTTTATACTTTAGAGGCTATATGTTTCCTCTGATCCGAAAACGACTATTTTCTCACGGTATCTATATTGTCAGGTGGCTATATTGACGTTGTGAACATATTCTGAATGTTTCTTTAATGTTTCGTTGACTATTTTGTTATATCAGTTATATGGCCATGGTGGCTTTCTTGTTATCGTGAATATATTGTAGTTGTGACTATACTATCATAATGGCTAAATTGACATGGGAAATATGTTGATATGGATGCTATATTCTCATGATACTTTTATGGTAATTATAAAAAAAATTTTCAAGTTTACTCTAATATCATAGTGATTGATTTATGTTGTAACATTATTGTTTTAGTGGCTGTACAATCATGGTGCTTATATTGTCGTTTGATGCGTTTTCAATGTTACTATTTAGTGAATATGGCTTTAATGTCAGTGTAGCTATACTTTCATTGGGAACAAATTTTCATAGTGACGCAATTGTCATTATGAAATAAAGTCATTTTGGCTATCTTCTAATTTGGGTTACATTGCTATGTTATATATATCGCCACCTTGGCTATATTGGGAAGGTGATTTTTTTTTTATAGGTTGAATATTGTCATTTTCTAATCGTGCATATTCTGTTAGAAGCGATACATTATCATGATACCCATATCATTAAGGTGAAAATATTGGCATGGCGACTATATTGTCTTTATGACTGTAATCTTATGATAACAATATAGGTACCCTGATATATATGCAACATGAAAAAACAATCACCCCCATGTAATATAACAAAAAATAACAACTAACCATCATGGCAATATATTCATTTAACAATATAGCCGCCATGGCTATATAGTTACCATATCAATATAATCTTAATGGAAATATAACTACCATGATAATATAGTCACGATGACAATACAACCACCAAGACAATACAGGAACCAAGACATTACATTATGACAATATAGCCACCAATTCAAAAAATCAAATGACAGTATAGATATTTTGGCAACAGTCACCATGACAATATAAACACAAGTGGAATATAATCGACATAACAAAATGATTGTATTATGAAAATGTAGCCACTCTGCCACTATGGCTTCCATTGGAATATAGCCAACATAATAATACATACACAATGACATTCCTGAAACCTTAATAATATAGCATATCACGACAATGTAGTCACCTAATGATTTAATCAATATGAGAATCTCGTTTTATAATGATACATCCTCAAGGGCAAACCCAACACCAATATAAAAGCTACCGTGAAAAAGTAGTCACCATGACATTATAACCATCATGATGAAATAGACACCATGACAATAAAGTTACTCTGGCAAGATATCCAACTTGATATCATTGTTATAATAACAATATAGTCAAAATGCCAATATATAGTTAACGGAAGTTATAGTTATCATGATAATGTATCACTTACGACAAAAAATGCATGATTAAAAAATGAAAATATAGCAACCGTAAAAAAAGATCACGTTGCTAATATAGCCAAGGTGATGATATATATATGATAGAAATGTAACCAAAATAAGGAGATGGCCAAAATGACAGTATGTTCATGATGACAATAATTCCACTATGAAAATATATTCTCCATGACACTATAGGTACACTGACAGTAAAGCTATCTTCACAAAAGCGTAAAATCAAAATACAGCAAACTACAATATACCCACCATGACAATACAGCCATCTTGACCAAAATATCACGATATAACTCAATCACCAGGACAATAGAGTCACCTTGACAGTAAACTTACAATGACTTTATAAATATCCTGAAAATATGGCCTCCATGTCAACATATTTGCTATGACAATTTAGCCATTATGAAAATATAGTCACGACGGCAATCTATTCACTATGACAATAAAGCTACCATGATCATATAACTGATATGACAATATAATCAAACAAAAATATACAAACATTCAACTTATATTCACAATGGTAATATAACCTCCTGACAATATAGATCCTGTTAATAGATAGTCGTTTTCGGATCATAGCAAAAATATAGACTCCAGGACAATATAGTCTCTGTGAAGAAACAGTGACTCAGACAGGATTTATCATCATGATATAGTCATAACATTATAGCTGTCATGGAATTGTAGTCGACATGACAAAATTATCACAATGAAATAAAACATTACAATATACTTACCATAATCATATACCAATCATGATTATATAATCAGCAGGTTGACATAAACAAGACCATAGTGTAAAAACCATGACAAAATAAGTGACATGATGAGATGATATCCATTCACTTACACTTACAATACCACATAAGTTTTCTTGAAAATATTATCATGATCATATAATCACAACAGTATTGTCACTAATTACAAAATATATCCCGAAAGACAAAATTAATCATAAATATATAGCCATCAAGTTGATATAGTGACCAAGATAATGTAGCCAGGACGGCATCATACTGAACTTAAGAATACAACCACATGCCAATGTCTTCACCATGACTATGTAGCTACCATGAAAATATAGTAACCTTGACTATGTAGGTACCATGATAAAATATACAATGAAAAATATCCACAACAAGAGTTTACCTGCTAGAACACTATATCGCTATGCCAATACCGCCAAAATGTTATCATTTTCATCATGATAATATACCACAAGAAAAGAAATATATATACCCACTACTAGACAATATAGCTATTCTGACAATATTGCCAACATGAAAAGACAGTCACCCCCTTGTTATATAACAAAAATGACAAATAGCCATCATGGCGATATATTGATTTAACAATACAGCGACTATGGTAATATAGTTACCATAACAATGTGATCTTAACGACAATTTAGCAAACATGGCTATATAGTCACGATGACAATACAACCACCGTAACAATACAGATAACATGACAGTACCGTCTCTAAGACAATATTGCCATCAATTTGACAAATTATAAGACAGTACAGATACTATGGCAACATAGTCACGATGACAATATTTTCAGAAATGCAATATAATCGCCATGATAAAATTATCCTACCATGAAAATATAGCCACCTACCATTTTGGTTTCCATTGCAATGTAGAAACAGTAATAAAAGATTTACCATGACAGTACTGAAACCATAACAGTATAGAATATCATGGCAATGTAGTCACCAAATAATTTAATGAAAATGACAATTTCTCTTCTATAATGTTATATCCTCAATGGCAATATCAACTCCATTAAAAAAGCTTCTACGAAAATACAGCCATTATGTCATTATAGAAATCATGATAAAAAAAGTCACCATGACAATATAGTTATCTTGGCAATATAGCCACTGTGACATAATGATAATATAGTCGCTATGACAATATTGTCAACATAAAAATATAATTATCATGATAATATTTCGCTTATGACAAAGTGTGCACGAGTTAAATAATGACAATATATCACGTATAAAAAGATCACCTTGCCAATATAGCTAAGGTGACGATATATACATTATAGCAATGTAACTAAAATGAAAAGATAGCCAAAATGACGGTATGGTCATAATGACAATGCTGCCTCTATGAAAATATGTTCCCATGATACTATAGGTACACTGACAACATAGCCATATTCACAAAAGAGCAACATTGAAAATAGAGCAAACGAGAATGTAGCCACTATCATAGTTCAGCCACCACCATGATAATAATATTACGATACAAATCATTACCATGTCATTAGTCACCTTGATAATAAACTTACAATGACTATATAAATATCATGAAAATATAGCCTCCATGTCAACATGTCAACATAATCTAGCCATTATGATAATATAGTCATGACGACAATTTATTCACCATAACAATATAGGCACAGTGATCATATAACTGATGTGACAATACAGTCAAAGAAGCAAAAAAGAACTATACAAATCATATTCACTATGGCAGTATAACTACATGACAATATAGATACTGTGACAAATAGTCGCTTTTGAATCATAGGAAACATATAGCCGGGGGGACAACATAGTTTCTATGACAAAATAGCGACCAAGACAGATTATATCATTATAATGTAGACACCTTGACAGTATAGACCATAAAACAATGTAACAATCATGAAACTGTACCTGCCAAAACATTATAGATGTCATGAAATCTTAGTCAACATGACAAAATTATCATAATGAAATATCATCGGCATTACAATATAGTTACCATAATCATAGACCAATCATGATCATATAATCAGCAGGTTGACATAAACAATATCACAGTATAAAAACCATGACAGTATAAGTGACATGATGATATGATATCCATACACTTACAATACCAAAGAGGCCGCCATGAATATATTGTTATCATGATCATATAATCACAACAATATTGTAGGTAGTGACAAATATATCCCCAACGACAAAATTAATCATAGCAATATAGCCATCAACTTGTTATAGCGACCAAGATAATGTAGCGAGCATTGTATTGAGAATTACAATACAGCCACCGTGCCAATGTCGTCACCCTGACAATATAGCCACCATGAAAATATAGTAACGTTGATAATGTAGCTCCCATGTCAAAATATTCAAGATAGAAAATACCTAAAAGATAGCCACAACAAGAGTTTAGCTGCTAAGACGATATATCACCATGCCAATATCTCTAAAATGTTAGTATAGCCATCATGGCAATATATCAACAGTAAAAATACGCATCACAACGATATAGCTAACTTAACATTATACTATGACAATATAGGTAACATTAAAAGACATCCACCCCCTTCAAATATAAAAGAAAAAAAAATAACAAATAGCCACCATGGCAATATGGTAACTAAACAATATAGCCATCATGGCAATATGGTAACCAAACAATATAGCCTTCATGGCAATATGATTACCATAGCAATGTATTCTTAATGGCAATATAGTCACCACGTCCTTATAGTCACGATGGCAATACAACTACCATGACAATACAGAAAACATCAAAATACAGTCTCTAAGACAATATTGCCACTAATTCAATAAGTTAAATGACAATATACATATTATGGCAACACAATCACGATGACAATATACTCAGAAATGTTATATAATCGTCATAATAAAATGATCCTACCATGAAAATATAGTCACCCTGCTACTATGGCCTCCATTACAATATAGCCACAATAACAAAACATTTACCACGACAGTACTGAAACCATAACAATATAGCATATCATGACAATGTAGTCACTTGATCATTTAATGAAAAATAAAAATTTCGCTTCTATTATGGTGTAACCTCAGGGACAAAATTTTATACACCATTAAAAAAGCTATCATGAAAATACAGTCGCTATGACATAAATATCATGATAAAATAGTGACCATGGTAATATAGCCACTCTGAGATTATAGTAATTATGACAATATAGACGCTATTAAAATACTGTCACCTCAATAACAAAGTTATCAAAATGATATATCGCTTTTGACAAAATATGCATGATTAGAAAATGACAGTAAAGCACCTATAAAAAAAGATCACCTTGCTACTATAGTCAAGTTGACGATATATACATCATAGCAACGTAAAGAAAAAGAGATGATAACCAGAACGACGGTATGTTCATAATGACAATACTGCAACTAAGAAAATATGTTCCCCACGATTCTCCAGCTTCACTGACAATAAAGCCATCTTCACAAAAAGAGTACTATTAACAATATAGCAAACGACTATACAGCCATCAAGACAGTACAGCCACCATGACAATAATCTCTCGATATAAATCAATCGCCAGGACATTAGCGTCACCTTGATAGTGAATAAACAATGAGTACATGAACATCATGAAAATATAGCGTCCATATAAATATATTTGTCGTGAAAATATAGCCTCCATATGAATATCTTTAAAGTGACAGTTTCGACATTCTAATAATATAGTCAAGACGCTAACATATTCACCATAACAATAAAGCCACCATGATCACATAAATGATATGACAATATAGTCAACGCAACAATAAACGCATTTATAAATTATATCCACTCTGAGAATACAGCCGCATGAAAATATAGATACTTTGACAAAATAGTCATTTTTGGGTCATAGCAAGGTTATAGCGTCCAAGAGAATATAGTCTCTATGACAAAATAGCGAAGAAGACAGGATTTATCATCATAATAAAGTCACCTTGACAGTATAGCCAAGAAAACAATGGAACAATCATGAAAATGTACCTACCATAACAATATAGCTTACATGAAAATATAGTTACTATGACAAATTTATTACAATGAAATACAAACGATATCATATTATAGTTTCGATAATCATACAACAATCATGATCATATAAGATAAAACCTTAAAAACAAAGCAAGGGTAGCAACAACGCAGAGAGGAATAGCTACAACCTAGCTCTGAAAGACGACAGCAGCTCCGTACACGTCGGTAGCTGGTGCGAGACCGTCATCAGGTGACTACATTGTCATGATATGTTATATTGTCATGGTTTCAGGACTGTCGTACTGAATGTATAATTATGTTAGCTATATTGCAGTGGCAGGGTGGCTAAATTTTCATGGTAGGATAATTTTGTTTTCGCGGTTATATTGCATTTGTGATAGTACTGTCATGGTGACTGTGTTCCAGTAATATCTATATTATCATTTAATTTGTTGAAGCGATTGCAATATTGTCGTAGAGACTCTAATGTCATGTTGCCTGTATTTTCATGATGGTTGTATGTCATCTTGTCTATATAGTCATGTTGGTTATATTTCAGTTATGATTACGGGGTTATGGTAACTATACTGCCATGGTGACGATATTGATAGGTGACTACATTGCCATGATAGCTATTTTTCATTTTTGTTATAATGTAAGGAGGTGACCGTCTTTTCATAGTGAAAATATTATCAGGGTAGCTATATTCTTAAGTTAACTATATCATTGTGGTGCTTATTTTCTTTTTCTGGTGGTATATTTCCATGATGCCTGGACTAACATTTTGGCGATATTGGCATGGTGATATAGTGTCTTAGCAAATAAACTGTTGTTGTGGATATGTTCCATGGGATTTTATGATCATAGTAACTACATTGTCAATGTTACTATATTTTCATGGTAGCTCCATTGTCATGGTGACGATATTGCCATTGTGGCTGTATTGTTATTTTCAATATAATGCTATCCTAACTACATTATCTTGGTCGCTATATTTACTTGCTGGCTATATTGCTATAGTTAATTTTGTCGTTGGGGATATATTTTGTCATTAACTACAATTTTGTTTTAATCATATGATCATGATAACAATACATTCATGGTGGCTTGTTTGGTAATGTGAGTGCAAGTGTATGGATATCATATTCTCATGTCACTATATTGTCATGGTTTTTATACAGTGATGGTATTTATGTCAGCCTCCTGATGATATTATCATGTTTGATATATGATTATGGTAACTAAATTGTAATGGCGATTATATTTCATTATGACAATTTTGTCATGTTGCCTGCATTTTCATGGTAGCTATATTGTTATGGCAGGTACATTTTCATTGTTGTTTCATTGTTTTATCGACTATACTGTCAAGGTGACTATATCTTAATTAAAAATCTTGTCTTGGTCGCTATTTTGTCATGGACACTATATTGTCCTGGAGCCTGTATGTTTGCTATGATCCGAAAGAGACTATTTTCTCACAGTATCAATATTGTCAGGTGCTTATATTGCCATAATGAATATAATTTGAAGGCTTCCTTATTGTTGCGTTGACTGTATTGTCATATCACTTATATGATCATGGCTATATTGTTATAGTGAATATATTGCCGTCTTCACTATATTATCATAATGGCTAAATTATCATGGTAAGTATGTCGACATGGAAGCCTTATTTTCATGATATTTATATAGTCAGTGAAATATATCGTGACATTATTGTCATAGTGGCTGTACTTTGAAGGTGGCTATATAGTCGTTTGATGTATTTTCACTATTACTCTTTTGTGATGATTGCTTTATTGTCATTGTAGCTATAGTGTCTTGGGGGATATATTTTCATAGCAGCAGTATTGTCATTATAAACATACCGTCATTTTGGCTATCTACTCATTTTGGTTATATTGCTAAGATTTACATATCGTCACCTTGGCTATATTGTCAAGGTGATCTCTTTTATAGTTGCTATGTTGTCATTTTTTTTTAGTCATGCATATTTTTTCATAAGCGATACATTATCGTGATAACTTTACTATTAAGGTGACAATGTATTGTCATTGTGACAATGTTGAAAATATGACTATAATCTCTTAGTGGCTATATTGCTAAGATAAATATACCGTTATGGTGACTATTTCATGATGATGGTTATAATGACAGATTGACTGCATTATCATTGTAGCATATTTAATGGTGTTGATTTTGCCCTTGAAGATATATTATAAAAACAAATATTTCCTTTTTTAAATTATCATGTGAATATATTGCCATGATAGGCGATATTGTTATAGTTCCAGTACTGTCATGTTGAATGTATATTATGTTGGTTACATTACAATTAAAGTCATAGTGGCAGGGTAACTATATTTTCATGGTTGGATCATTTTGTTGTGACAATTTTATTATATTTGTGAGTATATTCTTATGGTTACTGTGTTGCCGTAATTTCTATATTGTCCTGGACACTACATATCCTGAAATCTATATTGTCATATCAGTTACATGATCATGGTGGCTTTATTGTCATAGTAAATATCTTGTCGTCGTGACTATATTATCATAATGTCTAAATTGTCATAGGAAATATGTTGACATGAAGGCTATATTTTCTTTATATTCATAAAGTCATTGAAAGATTACTATCAAAGTGACTCTAATAGCCTGGCGATTGATGTATATCGTGACATTATTGTCACGACAGCTGCATTGTCATGTTGGCTATATTGTCGTTTCCTATATTTTCAATGTTACCCTTTTGTGAAGATTGCTTTATTGTCATTGTAGCTATAATGTCATGGGGAATATATTTCCCTAGTAGCAGTATTGTCATTATGAGCATATCGTCATTTTGGCTATCTGCTCATTTTGGTTACATTCGAAGATTTACCTGTCGTCACCTTGGCTATATTGGCAAGGTGATCTCTTTATAGTTGCTATATTGTCATTTTTTTTAATCATATATATTTTTTCATGAGTGATACATTATCTTGATAACTATATCATTAAAGTGACTGTATATTGTCATGGTGACTATATTGTCATTATGACTACAATCTCTTAGTGGTTACATTGCTAAGATAACTACATATGACTACATTTTCATTGTAGCTTATTTAATGGTGTTGATTTACCCTTGGATATATATCATTATAAAAACGGATATTTCATTTTGTTTAAATTATGAGGTGAATACATTGTCATGATATGCTATATTGTTATAGTTTCAGTAGTGTCATGGTGAATGTATATTATGTTGGCTACATTACAATGGAAGCCATAGTGGCAGGGTTACTATATTTTCATGGTTTGATCATTTTGTTATAAGTTTTTTATTGTATTTTTGAATATATTGTCATGGTGACTGTGTTGCCATAATTTCTATATTGTCATTTGATTTAGTAAATTGATGGCAATATTTTCATAGAGACTGTATTGTAATGTTGCCTCTATGGTCATCATGGTTCTCTTGTCATCGTGACTCTATGGTCATGATGGCTATACTGTCATTAAGATTACATTCTTATGGTAACTATATTGCCATCATGGCTTTTTGTCGGAGTAGCTATATTATTAAGTTAGCTATCTTATTGTGGTGGGTATTTTTTTTCCCTTTGGTATATTGCCATGATGGCTATAATAGAATTTTGGCAAGATTTGCATGGTGGTATAGTGTTCGCAGCCCAGCTGTTGTTTTGGACATTTTTTCATGGGAATACATTATCATGGTACCTACATTGTCTAGGTTACTATATTTCAGGCAAGATACATTGTAAAGATGACGATATTGGCATGGCGGGTGTATTGTTATGTTCAATATAACGCCATCCTGGCTACATTATCTTGGTCGCTATATCAACTTAATGGCTATATTGCTATGGTCAATTTCATCGTTGGGGATGTATTTTGTCTTTACCTACAATCTGGTTGTGATTACATGATCATGATAATATTTCTCTGACGGCTTATTTGGCATCTTGAGTGTATCTGTCTGGATATCATATCATCATGTAACTTAGTCTGTCATGCTTTTAAACGGTGATGGTGCTCATGTGAAAATGCTGATTACATTATCATCATTAATGTATGATTATTGTAACTATATAGAAATAGCAATATCTTTTTTGATCATTTTGGTATGTTGACTTCATTTTGATAGTAGTTATATTCTTATGGCTGTTACATTTTCATGGTTCTGACAGTTTTATGGGCTATACTGTCAAGGCGGCTGTATAGTATTAATAAATTCTGTTTTGGACACTATTGTCTCCTGGACACTATATACTTTAGAGGCTATATGTTTCCTATGATCTGAAAGCGACTATTTACTCACGGTATCTACATTGTCAGGTGGCTATATTCATTTATATCGAGAGATTATTTTCATTTTGTCTGTACTGTCTTGATGGCTGTATAGTCGTTTGCTATTTTTTCAATAGTACTCTTTTTGTGAAGATGGCTTTATTGTCAGTGAAGCTGGAGAATCGTGGGGAACATATCTTCATAGTTGCAGTATTGTCATTATGAACATACCGTCGTTCTGGTTATCATCTCTTTTTCTTTACGTTGCTATGAAATACATATCGTCACCTTGACTATAGTGGCAAGGTGATCTTTTTTATAGGTGTTATACTGTCATTTTCTAATCATGCATATTTTGACATAAGCGATATATCATTTTCATAACTTTATTATTAAGGTGACAGTATTTTAATTGCGACCATTTTGTCATAATGACTATAATCTCAGAGTGGCTATATTGCCATGGTCACTATTTTATCATGATATTTATGTCATAGTGACTGTATTTTCATGGCAGCTTTTTAAAGGTGTATAAAATTTTGTCCCTGAGGTTATACCATAATAGAAGCGAAATTTTTATTTTTCATTAAATGATCAAGTGACTACATTGTCATGATATGCTATATTGTTATGGTTTCAGGACTGTCGTGGTGAATGTTTTTTTATTTTGGCTATATTGTAATGGAAGCCATAGTGGCAGGGTGACTATATTTTGATGGTAGGATCATTTTATTTTGACGATTATATAACATTTCTGAGTATATTGTCATCGTGATTGTGTTGCCATAATACCTATATTGTCATTTAACTTGTTGAATTAGTAGCAATATTGTGTTAGAGACTTTATTTTGATGTTTTCTGTATTGTCATGGTAGTTGTATCGTCATCGTGACCATAAGGACATGGTGACTATATTACCATTAAAAATACATTGCTATGGTAATCATATTGCCAAGATGGCTATATTGTTTAATTACCATATTGCCATGATGGCTATATTGTTTAGTT
>NC_092278.1:8652487-8659065 GCF_036320965.1 Panulirus ornatus | reverse complement strand
AGGAGCTATATTGTCGAGTATTGGGTATTATATTTCTTTTCTGGCGGTATATTATATGATGAGCATAACATTTTGGCGATATTGGCAGGACCGATGTAGTATTTTTAGCAGCTAAACTCTTGTTGTGGATATTTTTCAATTGATATATTATCATGGTAGCTACATAGTCAAGGTTTCTATATTTCATTGGTAGTCTACATTGTCTTGTTGGAGACATTGGCATGTGGTTGTATTTATTTTCCAATAATGACGTCCTGGCGACATTTCTTGGTCGCTATATCAACTTGATGGCTATATTGTTATGGTTAATTTTTTGACTTTCGGGATATATTTTGTAGTGATTAGTGACAATATTATTGTGATTTTATGATCATGATATATTTTCCTGAAAATTTAGTGGAATTGTAAGTGTAAGTGAATGATGGTATTCATCATGTCACTTAAATTGTATGCTTTTTACACTATGATTTTGTTTATGTCAACCTGCTGACATTTAATTCATGATTGGTGTATGATTATGGTAAACTATATTGTAATGCGTTTTATATTCTTGTGATAATTTTGTCATGGCTGACTACAATTCATGAACAGGCTATAATGTTATGATATTATCATGATGAAATCCTGTTGAGTCATGTTTTTTCACAGACTCTATATTGTCCTGGAGTCTATATATTTTGCTATTATCCGAAAAACGACTAATCTATAACAGTTATCTATATTGTCAGGTGATGGTTATATGCCATTGTGAATTTAAGTTGAGGTTTCTATATGTTATGCTTTGTTATATTGTCATTTCAGTTAATGATCATGGTAGCTTTATTGTCATAGTGAAAAGATTCTAGTTTTCACTATATTTTCATAAACTGGCTAAATTGTCCATAGCAAATATCTAGATAATGGGGGCTTTATTTTCATGATATTTATATAAAGAATATTGTAAGATTACTGTCAAGGTGATTCTATTGTCCTTGGTGATTGAATTATATCGTGATATTTTGTCAAGATGGCTGTATTGTCATGGTGGTATAATTTAGTTTACTGTATTTTGATTTTACTCTTTGAAAATAGCTTTATGTCAGTGTACCTATAGTGTCATGGAGAATATATTTTCATATGTGGAATTATTGCCATTATGAACATACTTTCATTTTGACCATCTCCTTATTTTGGTTACATTTCTATCATATATATATATATATATATATATATATATATATATATATATATATATATATATATATATATATATATATATATATATATTTATAATCACCTTAGCCATATTAGCAACGTGATCTTTTTTTACGGTTGCTCTATTTTCATTTTTTTAATCATGCATTTTTTTGTCGAAAGTGATACATTATCATTATACCTATAACATTCCGGTTACTATATATTGGCATTTTGAATATATTATTATTATGACAATGATATCATGTTGGATATCTTGCCAAAGTAACTTTATTGTCATGGTGTCTATTTCATCATGATGGTTATAATGTCATTGTGACTACATTTTCTCGGTAGCTTTTATAGTGGTGTTGGGTTTGCCCTTGAGGATGTATCAATATAAAACGAGCTTCTCATTTTGATTAAATCATTAGGGGACTACATTGTCGTGATATGCTATATTGTTATGGTTTCAGGAATGTCATTGTATATGTATTATTATGTTGGCTATATTCCAATGGAAGCCATAGTGGCAGAGTGGCTATATTTTCAAATATAATCATTTTGTTATGTCGATTACATTCCACTTGTGTGTATATTATCATGGTGACTGTTGCCATAATATCTATACTGTCATTTGATTTGTTGAATTGGTGGCTATATTGTTACAATGTAATGTCATGGTTCCTGAATTGTCTTGATGGTTGTATTGTCATCGTGTCTATATGGTCATGATAGTTATATTTCCATTAAGATTATATTGATATGGTAACTATATTGCCATGGTGGGTATATTGTTAAATGAATATATTGATATGCTGGCTATTTATCATTTTTTGTTACATTACAAGGGGGTGATTGTCTTTTCATGTTGCTTATATATCAGGGTACCTATATTGTTATCAAAAGATTACAGTCATAAAGACAATATAGTCGCCATGCCATTATTTTCAACTTAATGATATGAGTATCATGATAATATATCGCTTATAACAGAATATGCACGATTAAAAAATGACAATATACCACATTTGAAAAAATCACCTTCCCAATATAGCCAAAGTGACAATATATATAACACAGTAATGTAACCCAAATTAGAAGATAGCCAAAATGACAATTGCGTCACTATGAAAATTTGTTCCCAATGATAGTATAGCTACACTGACGTTAAAGCCATATTCATTGTATAGCAACATTAAAAACGCATCAAACGACACCATGATTGTACAGCCACTATAACAATAATGTTAAAAAATAAATAAATCACTGTGATATTGGTGTAAACTTAAAAAAACTATTGCAATTACCATAAAAGTATCATGAGAATATAGCATCCATATCAACATGTTTCCCATGACAATTTAGCCATTATGATAGTATAGTCACAACTACAATATATTCACTATAACAACAAAGCCACCATGGCCATATAACTGATATAACAATATAGTCAACGCAACATTAAAGAGACATTCAGAATATGTTCACAACGTCAATATAGCTACCTGACAATATAGATACCGTGACAAAATAGCCGCTTTCGTATCATAGGAAACATATAGCCTCTAAAGTATATAGTGTCCACTAGACAATAGCGTACAAAAGAGAATTTATCAATACTATACAGCCGCCTTGACTGTATAGCCCATAAAACAATGTCAGAACCATGAAAATATACCTTCCATACCAATATAACTACTATCAAAATGAGGTCAACATACCAAAATGATCGAAAAAGACATTGCCATTGCTATATCGTTACAATAATAATACATTAATGATGATAATGTAATCAGCATTTTCACGTCAGCACCATCACCGTTTAAAATCATGACAGACTAAGTTACATGATGATATGATATCCAGACAGATACACTAAAGATGCCAAATAAGCCTTCAGAGAAATATTATCATGATCATATAATCACAACCAAATTGTAGGTAAAGACAAAATACATCCCCAACGATGAAATTGACGGTAGCAATATAGCCATCAAGTTGATATAGCAACCAAGATAATGTAGCCAGGATGGCGTTATATTGAACATAACAATACAACCGCCATCCCAATATCGTCATCTTTACAATGTAGCTTGCATGAAATATTGTAACCTTGACAATGTAGGTACCATGATAATGTATTCCCATGAAAAAAATATATTGCCCATGACACTATAGCTACAATGACAATATAGCAATCTTCACAAGAGAGTAACATTGAAAATACAGGAAACGACAATATAGCCACCATGACAATGCAGGTATCGTGACATTAATATCATGATATACATCAATCGCCAGGTTATTAGAGTCACCTTGATAGTAATCTTTCTATGACTTTATGAATATCATGAAAATATAGCACTCATGTCAACATATTTCCTATGACAATTTAGCCATTATGATAATATAGTCACGTCGACAATATATTCACTATGACAATAAAGCTACCATGATCATATAACTAATATGACAATATAGATTTCAGGATATGTAGTGTCCTGGACAATATAGAAATTACGGCAACACAGTAGCCATGGCGATTATATTGCCATGATATGTTGCCATAATATCTGTATTGTCATATGATTTGTCAAATTGATGGCAATATTGTCTTAGATACGGTACTGTCATGTTATCTGTATTGTCACGGTGGTTGTATTGTCAACGTGACAATATAGTCAAGTTGGCTACATTGTCGGTAAGATCACATTGTTATGGTAACTATATTACCATAGTTTCTTTATTGTTAAATCACTATATGACCATGATGGCTATTTGTCATTTTTGTTCTATAAAAAGGAGGTGACTGTCTTTTCATGTTGGCAATTATGTCAGAATAGCTATATTGTCGAGTATTGGGTATATATATTTCTTTTCTGGCGGTATATTATCATGATGGCAATAATAACATTTTGGCGATATTGGCGTGGCGATTTAGTGTTTTAGCAGCTAAACTCTTTTTGTGGTTATTTTTCAATTATATATTTTATCATGGTAGCTACATAGTCAAGGTTACTATATTTTCATGGTAGCTACATTCTCATGGTGAAGACATTGGCATGGTGATTGTATTGTTACTATCAATATAATGCCGTCCTGGCTACATTATCTTGGTCGCTATATCAACTTGATGGCTATATTGTTTTGGTTAATTTTGTCTTTCGAGATATATTTTTTAATTAGTGACAATACTGTTGTGATTATATGATCATGATAATATTTTCTTGAAAACGTATGTGGTATTGTAAGTGTAAGTGAATGGATATCATCTCATCATGTCACTTAAATTGTCATGGTTTTTACACTATGATCTTGTTTATGTCAACCTGCTGATTATATAATCATGATTGGTGTATGTTTATTGTAACTGTATTGTAATGTCGTTTTATTTCATTGTGATAAATTTGTCATGTTGACTACAATCCCATGACAGCTATGACGTTATGAGCACATCATGATGATAAATCCTGTCTGAGTCACTGTTTTTTCACAGAGACTATATTGTCCTGGAGTCTATATTTTTGCTATGATCCGAAAACGAATATCTATTAACAGTATCTATATTGTCAGGTGGTTATATTGCCATTGTGAATATCAGTTGAATTTTTCTATATTTTTCCTTTGATTATATTGTCATATCAGTTATATGATCATAGTAGCTTTATTGTCATAGCGAACAGATTGCCGTCGTGACTATATTTTAATAATGGCTAAATTGTCATAGCAAATATCTAGACAAGTGGGCTATATTTTCATGATATTGATAAAGTCATTGTAAGATAACTCTCAAGGTGACTCTATTGTCCAGGTGATTGAGTTATATCGCGATATTATTGTCAAGATGGGTGTTGTCATGGTGGCTATATTGTAGTTTGCTGTATTTTAATTTTACGCTTTTGTGAAGATAGCTTTACTATCAGTGTACCTATAGTGTCATGGAGAATATATTTTCATAGTGGAATTATTGTCATTATGAACTTATTGTCATTTTGGCCATCTTAATTTGGTTACATTTCGATCATAAATATATCATCACCTTGGCTATATTAGCAACGTGATCTTTTTTTACGGTTGCTATATTTTCATTTTTCATTCATTCATTTTTGTCGTAAGTGATACATTATCATGATAACTATAACATTCCAGTAACTAAATATTAGCATTTTGACTACATTGTTATTATGACAATGATATCATGTTGGATATATTGCCAAAGTAACTTTATTGTCATGGTGTCTATTTCATCATGATGGTTATAATGTCTTAGTGACTACATTTTCACGGTAGCTTTTATATTGGTGTTGGGTTTGCACTTGAGGATGTATCATTATAAAACGATATTCTCATTTTGATGAAATCATTAGGGGACTACATTGTCGTGATATTCTATGTTGTTATGGTTTCAGGAATGTCATTGTATATGTATTATTATGTTGGCTATATTCCAATGGAAGCCATAGTGGCAGAGTGGCTATATTTTCATAATATAATCATTTTGTTATGTCGATTACATTCCACTTCTGTGTATATTGTCATATTGACTGTGCCATAATACCTATACTGTCATTTGATTGGTTGAATTGATGGTTATATTGTCATAATGTAATGTCATGGTTCCTGTATTGTCTTGGTGGTTGAATTGTCATCGTGTCTATACGGTCATGGTAGTTATATTTCCATTATGATTATATTGATACGGTAACTATATTGCCATGTCGGCTATATTGTTAAATGAATATATTGCCATGATGGCTATTTGTTATTTTTTGCTATATTACAAGGGGGTGATTGTCTTTTCATATTGCCTATATATCTGGGTACGTATTGTTATCATAAGATTACAGTCATATAGACAATATAGTCGCCATGCCAATATTTTCACCTTAATGATATGGGTATCATGATAATATACCGCTTATAAAAGAATATGCACGATTAAAAAATGAAAATATACCACCTTAAAAAAATCCACCTTCCAATTTAGCCAAGGTGACGATATATTATTAAACATAGCAATGTAAACCAAATAGAAATCGCCAAATTGACTTTTTCATATGATAATTGCGTCATTATGAAAATTTGTTTCCCAATGAAAAGTATAGCTACACTGACATTGAACGCCCATATTCACTAAATAGTAACATGGAAAACGCATCAAACGACATTTAGCCACCATGATTGGACAGCCCACTTAACAATAATGTTTCCAATATAATCAATCATGTGGAATTAGAGTAAACTTGAAAGTTTTTACAATTACCATAAAAGTTTCAATGAGATTATAGCATCCATATCAACAAATTTCCCATAACAATTTAGCCATTATGTGTTATAGTCACAACTACAATATATTCACTATAACAAAAATCCGACCATGTCCATTTAACGGATATCACAAC
>NC_092278.1:8637528-8652387 GCF_036320965.1 Panulirus ornatus | reverse complement strand
GCTCGCTACATTATCTTGGTCGCTATAACAAGTTGATGGCTATATTGCCATGATTAATTTTGTCGTTGGGGATATATTTGTCACTACCTACAATATTGTTGTGATTATATGATCATGATAACAATATATTCATGGCGGTTCCTTTGGTATTGTAAGTGTAAGTGTATGGATATCATATCATCATGTCACTTATACTGTCATGGTTTTTATACTGTGATATTGTTTATGTCAACCTGCTGATTATATGATCATGATTTGTCTATGATTATGGTAACTATATTGTAATGCCGATGATATTTCATTATGATAATTTTGTCATGTTGACTAAAATTTCATGACATCTATAATGTTTTGGCAGGTACAGTTTCACGATTTTACATTGTTTTATGGTCTATACTGTCAAGGTGTCTATATCATAATGATATATCCTGTCTTGATCGCTATTTTGTTATAGAGACTATGTTGTCCTGCCGGCTATATGTTTGCTATGATTCAAAAGCGACTATTTGTCACAGTATCTATATTGTCATGTAGTTATACTGCCATAGTGAATATGATTTGTATATTTCTCTTTTGATTATTTGACTGTATTGTCACATCAGTTATATGATCAATGTGGCTATATTGTTATAATGAATAAATTGCCGTCATGACTATATTATCATAATGGCCAGATTATCATGATAGACATGTTGACATGGAGGCTATATTTTCATGATATTTATATAGTCATTGCAAGAGAATTATCAAGGTGACTAATGACATGGTGACAATTTGTATCGTGACATTATTATCATGGTGGCTGAACTATGATGGTGGCTATATTCTTGTTTGCTGTATTTTCAATGTTGCTCTTTTGTGAATATGGCTTTGTTGTCCATGTAGTTATAGTGTCATGGGGAGCATATTTTCATAGTGGCAGTATTGTCATTATGATCATACCATCATTTTGGCTATCTTTTCATTTTAGTTTTATTGCTATAATGCATATATCGTCACCTTAGATATATTGGCAGGGTGATCTTTTATAGGTGATATATTGTCATTATTTAACACTTGCATACTTTGTCATAAGCGAAATATTATCATGAGAATCATATTTTTTGGGTAACAATATTGTCATAACGACTATATTATCATTATGACTATAATGTCATAGTTGCTATATTGCCAAGATAACTATATTGTCATGGTAACTTTTTTATCATGATTTTTTTAATGTCATAATGACTGTATTTTCGTAGAATTTTTTTTAATGGTGTTGAGCTTTTTTAATGGTGTTGATATTGCCCTTGAGGATATACCATTATAGAAGAGAAATTGTCATTTTGATTAAATTATCACCTGACTACATTGCCATGATATGATATACTGTTATGGTTTCAGTACTGTCATGGTAAATCTTTTATTACTGTTTCTACATTGCAATGAAAACCAAAATGGTAGGTGGCTATATTTTCATGGTAGGATAATTTTATCATGGCGATTACATTGCCATGATATGTTGCAATAATATCTGTATTGTCATATAATTTGTGAAATTGATGGCAATATTGTCTTAGAAACGGTACTGTCATGTTATCTGTATTGTCACGGTGGTTGTATTGTCAACGTGACAATATAGTCAAGTTGGCTACATTGTCGTTAAGATCACATTGTTATGGTAACTATATTACCATAGTGGCTTTATTGTTAAATCACTATATGACCATGATGGCTATTTGTCATTTTTGTTTTATAACAAGGTGACTGTCTTTTCATGTTGGCAATATTGTCAGAATAGCTATATTGTCGAGTATTAAGTATATATATTTCTTTTCTGGCGGTATATTATCATGATGGCAATAATAACATTTTGGCGATATTGGTGTGGAGGTATAGTGTTTTAGCAGCTAAACTCTTGTTGTGGATATTTTTCAGTTATATATTTTATCATGGTAGCTACATAGTCAAGGTTACTATATTTTCATGGTAGCTACATTCTCATGGTGAAGACATTGGCATGGTGATTGTATTCTTACTTTCAATATAATGCCGTCCTGGCTACATTATCTTGGTCGCTATATCAACTTGATGGCTATATTGTTATGGTTAATTTTGTCTTTCGGGATATATTTTGTAATTAGTGACAATACTGTTGTGATTATATGATCATGATAATATTTTCTTGAAAACGTATGTGGTATTGTAACTGTAAGTGAATGGATATCATCTCATCATATCACTTAAATTGTCATGGTTTTTACACTATGATCTTGTTTATGTCAACCTGCTGATTATATAATCATGATTGGTGTATGATTATGGTAACTGTATTCTAATGTCGTTTTATTTCATTGTGATAATTGTGTCATGTTGACTACAATCCCATAACAGCTATAATTTTATGATCATATCATGATGATAAATCCTGTCTGAGTAACTGTTTTTTCACAGAGACTATATTGTCCTGGAGTCTATATTTTTGCTATGATCCGAAAACGACTATCTATTAACAGTATCTATATTGTCAGGTGGTTATATTGCCATTGTGAATATCAGTTGAATGTTTCTATATTTTTCCTTTGATTATATTGTCATATCAGTTATATGATCATAGTAGCTTTATTGTCATAGTGAACAGATTGCGTCGTGACTATATTTTCATAATGGCTAAATTGTCACTGCAAATATCTTGACATGGGGCTATATTTTCATGATATTTATAAAGTCATTGTAAGATTACTCTCAAGGTGACTCTATTGTCCAGGTGATTGAGTTATATCGTGATATTATTGTCAAGATGGCTGTGTTGTCATGGTGGCTATATTGTAGTTTGCTGTATTTTAATTTTACGCTTTTGTGAAGATAGCTTTACTATCAGTATACCTATAGTGTCATGGAGAATATATTTTCATAGTGGAATTATTGTCATTATGAACATATTGTCATTTTGGCCATCTTATTTTGGTTACATTTCTATCATAAATATATCATCACCTTGGCTATATTAGCAACGTGATCTTTTTGTACGGTTGCTATATTTCCATTTTTTATTCATTCATTTTTGTCGTAAGTGATACATTATCATGATAACTATAACATTCCAGTAACTATATATTAGCATTTTGACTACATTGTTATTATGACAATGATATCATGTTGGATATTTTGCCAAAGTAACTTTAGTGTCATGGTGTCTATTTCATCATGATGGTTATAATGTCTTAGTGACTACATTTTCACGGTAGCTTTTATATTGGTGTTGGGTTTGCCCTTGAGGATGTATCATTATAAAACGATATTCTCATTTTGATGAAATCATTAGGGGACTACATTGTCGTGATATTCTATATTGTTATGGTTTCAGGAATGTCATTGTATATGTATTATTATGTTGGCTATATTCCAATGGAAACCATAGTGGCAGAGTGGCTATATTTTCATAATATAATCATTTTGTTATGTCGATTACATTCCACTTGTGTGTATATTGTCATGGTGACTGTGCCATAATACCTATACTGTCATTTGATTTGTTGAATTGATGGTTGTATTGTCATAATGTAATGTCATGGTTCCTGTTTTGTCTTGGTGGGTGAATTGTCATCGTGTCTATACGGTCATGGTAGTTATATTTCCATTATGATTATATTGATACGGTAACTATATTGCCATGGCGGCTATATTGTTAAATGAATATATTGCCATGATGGCTATTTGTTATTTTTTGCCATATTAAAAGGGGGTGATTGTCTTTTCATGCTGCCTATATATCAGGGTACGTATATTGTTATCATAAGATTACAGTCATGAAGACAATATAGTCGCCATACCAATATTTTCACCTTAATGATATGGGTATCATGATGATATACCGCTTATAAAAGAATATGCACGATTAAAAAATGAAAATATACCACCTATAAAAAAATCACCTTCCCAATATAGCCAAGGTGACGATATATATAACATAGCAATGTAACCCAAATTAGAAATAGCCAAAATGACTTTATTTCATAATGATAATTGCGTCACTATGAAAATTTGTTCCCAATGAAAGTATAGCTACACTGACATGAAAGCCATATTCACTAGATAGTAACATTGAAAACGCATCAAACGACAATATAGCCACCATGATTGTACAGCCACTATAACAATAATGTTGCAATATAAATCAATCACTGTGATATTAGAGTAAACTTGAAAAATTTTTTACAATTACCATAAACGTTTCATGAGAATATAGCATCCATATCAACATATTTCCCATGACAATTTAGCCATTATGATAGTATAGTCACAACTACAATATATTCACTATAACAACAAATCCACCATGGCCATATAACTGATATAACAATAGAGTCAACGCAACATTAAAGAAACATTCAGAATATGTTCACAACGTCAATATAGCCACCTGACAATATAGATACCGTGAAAAAATATTCGCTTTCGGATCATAGAAAACATATAGCCTCTAAAGTATATAATGTCCAGGAGACAATAGCGTCCAAAACAGAATTTATCAATACCATACAGCCGACTAGACAGTATAGCCCATAAAACAATGTCAGAACCATGAAAATGTACCTGCCATACCAATATAACTACTATCAAAATGAAGTCAACATACAAAAATGATCAAAAAAGATATTGCCATTGCTATATAGTTACAGTTACAATAATCATACATTAATGATGATAATGCAATCAGCATTTTCATATAAGCACCATCACCGTTTAAAATCATGACAGACTAATTTACATGATGATATGATATCCAGACAGATACACTCAAGATGCCAAATAAGCCGTCATAGAAATATTATCATGATCAAATAATCACAACCAATTTGTAGGTAAAGACAAAATACATCCCCAATGATAAAATTGACCGTAGCAATATAGCCATCAAGTTGATATAGCAACCAAGATAATGTAGCCAGGATGGCGTTATATTGAACATAACAATACACCCGCCATGCCAATATCGTCATCTTTACGATGTAGCTTGCATGAAATATAGTAACCTTGACAATATAGGTACCATGATAATGTATTCCCATGAAAAAATGTCCAAAACCACAGTTGGGCTGCGAACACTATATCACCATGCTAATCTTGCCAAAATTCTAGTATAACCATCATGACAATATACCAAAAGGAAAAAAAATACCCACCACAATAAGATAGCTAACTTAACAATATATCTACTCTTACAAAAAGCCATGATGGCAATATAGTTACCATAAGAATGTAATCTTAATGACACTATAGCCATCATAACCATAGTGTCACGATGACAAGGCAAACATGATGACCATACAGGTAACATGACAATACAGACTCTTTGACAATATTGCCATCAATTTAATAAATAAAATGACAATATAGAAATTATGGCAACACAGTCACCATGACCATATATACAAAAATACATAAAATACTAATAACAAAATGATCAAACCATGAAAATATAGCCACCCTGACATTATGGCTTCCATTGTAATGTAACCAACATAATATACATTCACCATGACAGTACTGAAATTATAACAATATAGCATATCATGACAATATATTCACCTCATAATTTAAACAAAATGAGATATCCGCTTTTATAATGATATATCTCCAAGGGTAAATCAACACCATTAAATGAGCTACAATGAAAATGTAGTCACATGTAGTTATCTTAGCAACATAGCCACTAAGAGATTGTAGTCACAATGACAATATAGTCACCATGACAACATACTCTCACTTTAATGATGTAGTTATCAAGATAATATATCACTCATGAAAAAATATACATGATTAAAAAGATGACAATATTGCAACTATAAAGAGATCACCTTGCCAATATAGCCAAGGTGACGATATGTAAATCCTTGCAATGTAACCAAAATGAGCAGATAGCCAAAATGACTATATGTTCATAATGACAATACTACTACTACGAAAATATATTCCCCAAGACACTATAGTTACAATGAAAATAAAGCAATCTTCACAAAAGAGTAACATATTTCCTATGACAATTTAGCCATCATGATAATATAATCACGACGACAAGATATTCACTATGACAATAAAGCTACCATGATCATATAACTGATATGACAATATAGATTTCAGGATATGTAGTGTCCAGGACAATATAGAAATTACGGCAACACGGTAAACATGAGAATATACTCACAAATACATTAAAATCGTCATAACAAAATGATCCACCCATGAAAATATAGTTACCTTGCCACTATGACTTTAATTGTAATGTAACCAACATAATATACATTCAACATGATAGTACTGAAACTATAACAATATCGCATATCATGGCAATATATTCATATAATAATTTTAAAAAAAGGAAATTTTCGTTTTTATAATATGTCTTCAAGGGCAAAATCAACACCATTAAATATGCTACAATGAAAATGTAGTGAAACTGTCATTATAACCATCATCATGAAATAGTCACCATGGCAGTATAGTTATCTTAGCAATATAGCCGCTAAGAGATTATAGTCATAATGTCAACATTATCACAATGACAATATACTGTCACCTTAATAATAAAGTTATCACGATAATGTATCGCTTATGAAAAAATATGCATGACTAAAAAAAAATGACAATATAGAAAATATAAAAGAGATCACCTTGACTATATTGTCAAGGTGACGATATGTAAATCTTCGCAATATAACTAAAATGAGTAGATAGCCAAAATGACGGTATGTTTAAAATGACAATACTGCTCCTATGAATATATATCCCCCATGACACTATAGCTACAATGACAATAAAGCAATCTTCACCAAAGAGCAACAATGAAAATACAGCAAACGACTATATAGCCACCGTCAAAGTACAGCCACAATGACAATAATGTCACGATGTAATTCACTGACTATATAAGCATCATGAAAATAAGGCTTCCACGTCAACATACTTACCATGACAAATTAGCCAATATGATAATATAGTCATACGGCAATATGTTCACTATAACAATATAACCATGATTATATAAGTGATATGACAATACAGTCAACGAAACAATAAGGAAGCCTTCAAATCATATTCATTATTACAATATAAGCACCTGACAGTATTGATGCTGTGACAAAATACTCTCTTTCGGATCATAGCAAACATATAGGCTTCAGGACAATACAGTGTCCATGACAAAATAGCGACTAAGACAAGATTTTTAATTAATATATAATCATCTTGACAGTATAGCGATAAAACAATGAAACAACAATGAAAATGTACCTGCCATAACAATATAGCTACCATGAAAATGCAGGCAACCTGACAAAATTTTCACAATGAAATATAATCGCCATTACAATTTAGTTACCATAATCATATATCAATCATGATAATATCATCAGGAGGCTGACATAAACACCATCACAGTATAAAAACCATGACAATATAGTGACATGATAATATGATATCTATACACTTGCACTCACATTACCAAATAAGCCGCCATGAAAATATTTTTATCATGATCATATGATAAAAACAAAATTGTGGTTAATGACAAAATATATCCCCAACGACAAAATTAACCATAGCAATATAGCCAGCAAGTAAATATAGAGACTAAGATAATATAGTTAGAATGGCATTATATTGAAAATAACAATACAGCCACAATGGCAATATCGTCACCATGACAATGTAGCTACCATGAAAATATAGTAACATTGACAATGTAGCTACTATGATAATAAAATCCCATGGAACATATCCACAATAACAGTTTATTTGCTAAGTCATTATATCACCATGCCAATATCGCCAAAATGTTAGTCCAGGCATCATGGCAATATACCACCAGAAAAAGAAAATAAGCACCACAATGATATAGCTAACTTAACAATATAGCTACCCTGATAATATATTCAATATGAAAAGACAGTCACATCCTTACAGTATCACAAAAATGAAAAATAGCTATCATGGCAATGTAGTCACCTATCAGTATAGTCACCATGGCAATATAGATACCATAACCATGTAATCATAACTGGATTATAACCAACATGACTATATAGTCAAGAGGACATGCAACCATCATGACAATACAGGCAACATGACATTACAGTGTCTACGACAATATTGCAATCGATTCAACAAATTAAATGATAATATAGATATTATTGGAACACAGTCACCATGACAGTATTATCACAAATGCAATATGACCGCGATAACAAAATTATCCTACCATGAAAATTTAGCCACCCTGCCACTGCAATATAGCTAACATAATAATACATTCACTACGACAGTACTGAAACCATGACAATATAGCATATCATGACAATGTAATCACCTGATGACAGTCGCGCACCAGCTACCGACGTGTACGGAGCTGCTATCGTCTTTCAGAGATAGGTTGTAGCTATTCCTGCCTGTGTTGTCACTACCCTTGCTTTGTTTTGAAGGTTTTATCTTATATGATTATGATTGGTGTATGATTATCGAAACAATAATGTGATATCGTATGTATTTCATTGTAATGAATTTGTCATAGTAACTATATTTTCATGTAAGCTATATTGTTATGGTAGGTACATTTTCAAGGTTGTTCCACTGTTTTATCGGCTATACTGTCAAAGTGACTGTATTGTGATGATAAATCCTGTCTTCTTCGCTATTTTGTCATGGAGACTATATTCTCTTGGACGCTATATGTTTACTATGATCCAAAAATGAGTATTTTGTCATAGTATCTATATTTTCATATGGCTGTATTCTCAGAGTGGATATAATTCATAAATGCGTTTATTGTTGCGTTGACTATATTGTCATATCATTTATGTGATCATGGTAGCTTTATTGTTATGGTGAATATATTAGTGCCTTGACTATATTATCAGAATGGCGAAACTGTCACTTTAAAGATATTCATATGGAGGCTGTATTTTCACTACAAATATATCTATATGGACGCTATATTTTCATGATGTTCATGTACTCATTGTATATTCATTATCAAGGTGACGCTAATGTCCTGACGATTGATTTATATCGAGAGATTATTGTCATGGTGGTTGTACTGTCTTGATGGCTGTATAGTCGTTTGCTATTTTTTCAATAGCTCTCTTTTTGTGAAGATGGCTTTACTGCCATTGAAGCTGGAGAATCGTGGGGAACATATTTTCATTGTTGCAGTATTGTCATTAAGAACATACCGTCGTTCTGGTTATCATCTCTTTTTCTTTACGTTGCTATGATGTATATATCGTCACCTTGACTATAGTGGCAAGGTGATCTTTTTTATAGGTGCTATACTGTCATTTTCTAATCATGCATATTTTGTCACAAGCGATATATCATTTTGATAACTTAATTATTAAGGTGACAGTATTTTAATAGCGACTATATTGTCATAATGACTATAATCTCAGAGTGGCTATATTACCATGGTCACTATTTTATCATGATATTTATGTCAAAGCGACTGTATTTTCATGGCAGCTTTTTAATGGTGTATAAAATTTTGTCCCTAAGGTTATACCATAATAGAAGCGGAATTTTTATTTTTCATTAAATGATCAAGTGACTACATTGTCATGATATGCTATATTGTTATGGTTTCAGTACTGTCGTGGTGAATGTTTTGTTATTGTGGCTATATTGTAATGGAAGCCATAGTGGCAGGGTGACTATATTTTCAACGTCGGATCATTATATTATGACGATTATATAACATTTCTGAGTATATTGTCATCGTGATTGTGTTGCCATGATATCTATATTGTCATTTAACTTGTTGAATTAGTGGCAATATTGTCTTAGAGACTGTATTTTGATGTTTTCTGTATTGTCATGGTAGTTGTATTGTCAACGCGACCATAAGGACATGGTGACTATACTGCCATTAAGAATACATTGCTATGGTAATCATATTGCCATGATGGCAATATGCTTAGTTACCATATTGCCATGATGCCTATTTGTCATTTTTTTTTTATATTTCAAGTAGGTGGCTGTCTTTTAATGTTACCAATAATTATCAGAGTAGTATATTGTTAAGTTAGCTATATCGTTGTGATGAGTATTTTTTCTGTTGATATATTGCCATGATGGCTATACTAACATTTTAGAGATAGTGGCATGTGATATATCGTCTTAGCAGCTAAACTCTTGTTGTGGCTATCTTTTGGGTATTTTCTATCTTAAATATTTTGCCATGGCAGCTACATTATCAACGTTACTATATTTCATGGTAGCTATATTGTCATGGTGACGACATTGGCACGGTGGCTCTATTGTAATTCTCAATACAATGCTCGCTACATTATCTTGGTCGCTACAACAAGTTGATGGCTATATTGCTATGATTAATTTTGTCGTTGGGTATATATTTGTCACTACCTACAATATTTTTGTGATTATATGATCATGATAACAATATATTCATGGCGGCATCTTTGGTATTGTTAGTGTAAGTGTATGGATATCATATCATCATGTCACTTATACTGTCATGCTTTTATATTGTGATATTGTTTATGTCAACCTGCTGATTATATGATCATGATTTGTCTATGATTATGGTAACTATATTGTAATGCCGATGTTATTTCTTTATGATAATTTTGTCATGTTGACTAAAATTTCATGACATCTATAATGTTTTGGCAGGTACAGCTTCATGATTGTTACATTGTTTTATGGTCTATACTGTCAAGGTGTCTATATTATAATGATATATCCTGTCTTGGTCGCTATTTTGTCATAGAGACTATGTTGTCCTGCCGGCTATATGTTTGCTATAATTCAAAAGCGACTATTTGTCACAGTAACTATGTTTTCATTTAGTTATAATGCCATACTGAATATGATTTGTACATTTAATTTTTGCTCCTTTGACCCTATTGTCACACCAGTTATATGATCACTGTGGCTATATTGTTATAGTGAATAAATTGTGGTCATGACTATATTATCATAATGGCCAGATTATCATGGCAGACATGTTGACATGGAGGCTATATTATTATGATATTTATATAGTCATTATAAGTTTATTATCAATATGACTAATGACATGGTGACAATTTGTATCGTAACATTATTATCATGATGGTTGAAATATGATGGTGGCTATATTCTCGTTTGCTGTATTTTCATTGTTGCTCTTTTGTGAATATGGCTTTGTTGTCAGTGTAGCTATAGTGTCATGGGGAACATATTTTCATAGTGGCAGTACTGTCATTATGACCATACCGTCATTTTGGCTATCTTCTCATTTTAGTTACATTGCTATAATGTATATATCGTCACCTTAGCTATATTGGCAAGGTTATCTTTTTATAGGTGATATATTGTCATTATTTAACTCTTGCATACTTTGTCATAAGCGAAATATTGTCATGATAATTATATTTCTATGGTGGAAATATTGTCATAGCGACTATATTATCATTATGACTATAATGTCACAGTGGCTATATTGCCAAGATAACTATATTGTAATGGTGACTTTTTTATCATGATTTTTATAGTGTCATAATGACTATTTTCGTAGAAGCTTTTTTAATTGTGTTGATATTGCCATTGAGGATGTACTATTATAGAAGAGAAATTGTCATTTTGATTAAATTATCAGCTGACTACATTGCCATGATATGGTATACTGTTATGGTTTCAGTACTGTTATGGTAAATCTTTAATTACTGTTTCTACATTGCAATGGAAACCAAAATGGTAGGTAGCCATATTTTCATGGTAGGGTAATTTTATCATGGCGATTATATTGCATTTTTAAGTATATTGTCATGGTGACTATGCTGCCATAATATCTATATTGTTATATAATTTTTCAAATTGATGGCAATATTGTCTTAGAGACGGTACTGTCATGTTATCTGTATTGTCACGGTGGTTGTATTGTCAACGTGACTATATAGTCATGTTGGCTACATTGTCGTTAAGATTATATTTTTATGCTAACTATATCACCATAGTGGCTGTATTTTTAAAGCCCTATATCGCCATGATGGCTATTTCTCATTTTCGTTATATAACAAGGAGGTGACTGTCTTTTCATGTTGGTAATATTTTCAGAATAGCTATATTGTCGATTATTGGGTATATATATTTCTTTTCTGGCGGTATATTATCATGATGGCAATAATAACATTTTGGCGATATTGGCATAGCGATATAGTGTTTTAGCAGCTAAACTCTTGTTGTGGATATTTTTCAACTGTATATTTCATCATGGCAGCTACATAGTCAAGGTTACTATATTTTCATGGTAGCTACATTGTCATGGTGAAGACATTGGCATGGTGCTTGTATTCTAATTTTCAATATAATGACGTCCTGGCGACATTATCTTGGTCGATATATCAACTTGATGGCTATATTGTTATGGTTAATTTTGTCTTTCGGGATATATTTTGTAATTAGTGACAATACTCTTGTGATTTTATGATGATGATAATATTTTCATGAAAATTTATGTGGTATTGTAAGTGTAAGTGAATGGATGTCATCTCATCATGTCACTTAAATTGTCATGGTTTTTACACTATGATCTTGTTTATGTCAACCTGCTGACTATATAATCATGATTGGTGTATGATTATGGTAACTATATTGTAATGTCGTTTTATATCATTGTGATAATTTTGTCATGCTGACTACAATTCCATGACAGCTATAATGTTATGATCATATCATGATGGTTAATCCTGTCTGAGTCGCTGTTTTTTCACAGAGACTATATTGTCCTGGAGTCTATATTTTTGCTATGGTCCGAAAACGACTATCTATAAAAGTATCTATATTGTCGGGTGGTTATATTGCCATTGTGAATATAAGTTTATGTTTCTATATTTTTGCTTTGATTATATTGTCATATCAGTTATATGATCATGGTAGCTTTATTGTCATAGTGAATAGATTGTCGTTGTGAATATATTTTCATAATGGCTAAATTGTCATAGCAAATATCTTGAAATGGGGGCTTTATTTTCATGATATTTATAAAGTCATTGTAAGTTTACTGTCAAGGTGATTCTATTGTCCTGGTGATTGAGTTGTATCGTGATATTATTGTCAAGATGGCTGTATTGTCATGGTGGCTATATTGTAGTTTACTGTATTTTGATTTTACGCTTTTGTGAAAATAGCTTTACTGTCAGTGTACCTATAGTGTCATGGGGAATATATTTTCATAGTGGAATTATTGTCATTATGAACATACTTTCATTTTGACCATCTCCTTATTTTGGTTACATTTCTATCATATATATATATATATATATATATATATATATATATATATATATATATATATATATATATATATATATATATAATCACCTTAGCCATATTAGGAACGTAATCTTTTTTTACGGTTGCTCTATTTTCATTTTTTTAATCATGCATTTTTTGTCGAAAGTGATACATTATCATGATAACTATAACATTCCGATAACTATATATTGGCATTTTGACTATATTATTATTATGACAATGATATCATGTTGGATATCTTGCCAAAGTAACTTTATTGTCATGGTGTCTATTTCATCATGATGGTTATAATGTCATGGTGACTACATTTTCACGGTAGCTTTTATAGTGGTGTTGGGTTTGCCCTTGAGGATGTATCAATATAAAACGAGCTTCTCATTTTGATTAAATCATTAGGGGACTACATTGTCGTGATATGCTATATTGTTATGGTTTCAGGAATGTCATTGTATATGTATTATTATGTTGGCTATATTCCAATGGAAGCCATAGTGGCAGAGTGGCTATATTTTCAAATATAATCATTTTGTTATGTCGATTATATTCCACTTGTGTGTATATTGTCATGGTGACTGTTGCCATAATATCTATACTGTCATTTGATTTGTTGAATTGGTGGCTATATTGTCACAATGTAATGTCATGGTTCCTGAATTGTCTTGATGGTTGTATTGTCATCGTGTATATATGGTCATGATAGTTATATTTCCATTAAGATTATATTTATATGGTAACTATATTGCCATGGTGGGTATATTGTTAAATGAATATATTGACATGCTGGCTATTTATTATTTTTTGTTACATTACAAGGGGGTGATTGTCTTTTCATGTTCCCTATATATCAGGGTACCTATATTGTTATCAAAAGATTACAGTCATAAAGACAATATAGTCGCCATGCCATTATTTTCAACTTAATGATATGAGTATCATGATAATATATCGCTTATATCAGAATATGCACGATTAAAAAATGACAATATACCACATATTAAAAAATCACCTTCCCAATATAGCCAAAGTGACAATATATATAACATAGCAATGTAACCCAAATTAGAAGATAGCCAAAATGACAATTGCGTCACTATGAAAATTTGTTCCTAATGATAGTATAGCTACACTGACGTTAAAGCCATATTCATTGTATAGCAACATTAAAAACGCATCAAACGACAATATAGCCACCATGATTGTACAGCCACCATAACAATAATGTTAAAACATAAATCAATCACTGTGATATTGGTGTAAACTTGAAAAAATTATTGCAATTACCATAAAGTATCATGAGAATATAGCATCCATATCAACATGTTTCCCATGACAATTTAGCCATTATTATAGTATAGCCACAACTACAATATATTCACTATAACAACAAAGCCACCATGGCCATAAAAACTGATATAACAATATAGTCAACGCAACATTAAAGAGACATTCAGAATATGTTCACAACGTCAATATAGCCACCTGACAATATAGATACCGTGACAAAATAGTCGCTTTCGGATCATAGGAAACATATAGCCTCTAAAGTATATAGTGTCCACTAAACAA
>NC_092278.1:8622240-8637428 GCF_036320965.1 Panulirus ornatus | reverse complement strand
CTCTAAAATGTTAGTATAGCCATCATGGCAATATATCAACAGAAAAAATACTCATCACAACGATATAGCTAACTTGACAATATACTACTCAGACAATATAGGTAACATTAAAAGACAGCCACCTCCTTGAAATATATAAAAAAAAAGAAATGACAAATAGCCATCATGGCAATATGGTAACTAAACAATATAGCCATCATGGCAATATGGTAACCAAACAATATAGCCATCATGGCAATATGGTTACCATAGCAATATATTCTTAATGGCAATATAGTTAACATTTCCTTATAGTCAAAATGACAATACAACTACCATGACAATACAGAAAACATCAAAATGCAGTCTCTAAGACAATATTGCCACTAATTCAACAAGTTATATGATAATATAGATATTATGGCAACACAATCACGATGACAATATACTCAGAAATGTTATATAATCGTCATAATAAAATGATCCTACCATGAAAATATAGTCACCCTGCCACTATGGCTTCCATTACAATATAGCCACAATAACAAAGCATTCACTACGACAGTACTGAAACCATAACAATATAGCATATCATGACAATGTAGTCACTTGATCATTTAATGAAAAATAAAAATTTCGCTTCTATTATTGTATAACCTCAGGGACAAAATTTTATACACCATTAAAAAGCTGCCATGAAAATACAGTCACTATGACATAAATATCATGATAAAATAGTGACCATGGCAATATAGCCACTCTGAGATTATAGTCATTATGACAATATAGTCGCTATTAAAATACTGTCGCCTTAATGATAAAGCTATCAAAATGATATATCGCTTGTGACAAAATATGTATGATTAGAAAATGACAGTATAGCACCAATAAAATCAATCGCCTTGCCACTATAATCAAGGTGACGATATGTACATCACAGCAATGTAAAGAAAAAGAGATGATAACCAGAACGACGGTATGTTCATAGTGACAATACTGCAACTATGAAAATATGTTCCCCACGATTCTCCAGCTTCACTGACAATAAAGCCATCTTCACAAAAAGAGTACTATTGAAAAAATAGCAAACGACTATACAGCCATCAAGACAGTACAGCCATCATGACAATAATCTCTCGATATAAATCAATCACCAGGACATTAGCGTCACCTTCATAATGAATATACAATGAGTACATGAACATCATGAAAATATAGCGTCCACATAAATATATTTGTCCTGAAAACATAGCCTCCATATGAATATCTTTAAAGTGACAGTTTCACCATTCTGATAATATAGTCAAGACGCTAATATATTCACCATAACAATAAAGCCGCTATGATCACATATATGATATGACAATATAGTCAACGCAACAATAAACGCATTTATAAATCATATCCACTCTGAGAATACAGCCACATTAAAATATAGATACTGTGAGAAAATAGTCATTTTTGGATCATAGCAAACATATAACGCCCAAGAGAATATAGTCTCTATGACAAAATAGCGAAGATGACAGGATTTATCATCACAATACAGTCACCTTGACAGTATAACCAATAAAACAGAGGAACAACCATGAAAATGTACCTACCATAACAATATAGCTTACATGAAAATATAGTTACTATGACAAATTCATTACAATGAAATACAAAGGATATGACATTATGGTTTCGATAATCATACACCAATCATGATCATATAAGATAAAACCTTCAAAACAAAGCAAGGGTAGCGACAACGCAGGGAGGAATAGCTACAACCTAGCTCTGAAAGACGACAGCAGCTCCGTACACGTCGGTAGCTGGTTCGCGACTGTCATCAGGAGACTACATTGTCATGATATGCTATATTGTCATGGTTTTAGTACCGTCGTAGTCAATGTATTATTATGTTAGCTATATTGCAGTGGCAGGGTGGCTAAATTGTCATGATAGGATAATTTTGTTATCACGGTTATATTGCATTTGTGATAATGCTGTCATGGTGACTGTGTTCTAGTAATATCTATATTTTCATTTAATTTGTTGAAGCGATTGCAATATTGTCGTAGAGACTCTAATGTCATGTTGCCTGTATTGTCATGATGGTTGCATGTGATCTTGACTATATAGTCATGTTCGGTTATATTCCAGTTATGATTACATGGTTATGGTAACTATATTCCCATGGTGACTATATTGATAGGTGACTACATTACCATGATAGCTATTTTTCATTTTTGTTATACTGTAAGGAGGTGACTGTCTTTTCATACTGAATATATTATCAGGGTAGTATATTGTTAAGTTTGCTATATCATTGTGGTGCTTATTTTCTTTTTCTGGTGGTATATTGCCATGATGCCTAGACGAACATTTTGGCGATATTGGCATGGTGATATAGTGTCTTAGCAAATAAACTGTTATTGTGGATATGTTCCATGGGATTTTATTATCATCGTAGCTAAATTGTCAATGTTACTATATTTTCATGGTAGCTCCATTGTCATGGTGACGATATTGCCATTGTGGCTGTATTGTTATTTTCAATATAAAACACTCCTAACTACATTATCTTGATCGCAATATTTACTTGCTGGCTATATTGCTATGGTTAATTTTGTCGTTGGGGATATATTTATTCATTAACCACAATTTTATTTTAATCATATGATCATGATAACAATATTTTCATGGCGGCTTATTTGGTAATGTGATTGCAAGTGTATGGATATCATATTATCATGTCACTATATTGTCATGGTTTTTATACTGTGATGGTGTTTATGTCAGCCTCCTAATGATATTATCAGGATTGATATATGATTATGGTAACTAATTTATAATGGCGATTATATTTCATTGTGACAATTTTGTCATGTTGCCTGCATTTTCATGGTAGCTATATTGTTATGGCAGGTACATTTTCATTGTTGTTTCATTGTTTTATCGGCTATACTGTCAAGGATACTATATCGTAATTAAAAATCTTGTCTTGGTCGCTATTTTCTCATGGACACTATATTGTCCTGGAGCCTATATGTTTGCTATGATCCGAAAGAGACTATTTTGTCACAGCATCAATATTGTCAGGTGCTTATATTGCCATAGTGAATATAATTTGAAGGCTTCCATATTGTCCCGTTGACTGTATTGTCATATCACTTATATAATCATGGCTATATTATTATAGTGAATATATTGCCGTCTTGACTATATTATCATATTTGCTAAATTGTCATGGTAAGTATGTTGACATGGAAGCTTTATTTTCATGATGTTTATAAAGTCAGTGAATTATATCGAGACATTATTGTGATAGTGGCTGTACTTTCATGGTGGCTATATAGTCGTTTGCTGTATTTTCACTGTTACTCTTTTGTGAAGATTGCTTTATTGTCATTGTAGCTATAGTGTCATGGGGGATACATTTTCATAGCAGCAGTTTTGTCATTATGAACATACCGTTATTTTGGCTATCTACTCATTTTGGTTAAATTGCGAAGATTTACATATCGTCACCTTGGCTATATTGTCAAGGTGATCTCTTTTATAGTTGCCATGTTGTCATTTTTTTTAGTCATGAATTTTTTTTCATAAGCGATACATTATCGTGATAACTTTACTATTAAGGTGACAGTATATTGTCATTGTGACAATGTTGACAATATGACTATAATCTCTTAGTGGCTATATTGCTAAGATAACTATACTGTCATGGTGACTATTTCATGATGATGGTTATAATGACAGTTTGACTGCATTTTCATTGTAGCATATTTAATGGTGTTGATTTTGCCCTTGAAGATATATTATAAAAACGAAAATTTCCTTTTTTTAAAATTATCATGTGAATATATTGTCATGATTTGCGATATTGTTATAGTTTCAGTACTGTCATGTTGAATGTATGTTATGTTGGTTACATTACAATTAAAGTCATAGTGGCAGGGTAACTATATTTTCATGGTTGGATCATTTTGTTATGATGATTTTATCGTATTTGTGAGTATATTCTCATGGTTACTGTGTTGCCGTAATTTCTATATTTTTCCCGGTCACAACATATCCTGAAATCTATATTGTCATATCAGTTATATGATCATAGTAGCTTTATTGTCACAGTGAATGTCTTGTCGTCGTGACTATTTTATCATAATGGCTAAATTGTCACGATAGCTGCATTGCCATGGTGGCTATATTGTCGTTTCCTGTATTTCCAATATTACTCTTTGGTGAAGATTGGTTTATTGTTATTGTAGCTATAGTGTCATGGGGAATATATTTTCGTAGTAGCAGTATTGTCATTATGAACATATCGCCATTTTGGCTATCTGCTCATTTTAGTTACATTACGAAGATTTACATATCGTTACCTTGGCTATATTGGCAAGGTGATCTCTTTATAGTTTCTATATTGTCATTTTTTAATCATATATATTTTTTCATGAGTGATACATTATCTTGATAACTATATCATTAAAGTGGCAGTATACTGTCATGGTGACTATATTGTCATTATGACTACAATCTCTTAGTGGATATATTGCTAAGATAACTACATGTGACTACATTTTCATTGTAGCTTATTCAATGATGTTGATTTACCCTTGGAAATATATCATTATAAAAACGAATATTTCATTTTGTTTAAATTATGAGGTGAATACATTGTCATGATATGCTATATTGTTATAGTTTCTCTACTGTCATGGTGAATGTATATTATGTTGGCTACATTACAATGGAAGCCATAGTGGAAGGGTGGCTATATTTTCATGGTTTGATAATTTTGTTATTAGTATTCCATCGTATTTTTGAATTTATTGGCATGATGACTATGTTGCCATAATTTCTATATTGTCATTTGATTTATCAAATTGATGGCAATATTGTCATAGAGACTGTATTGTCATGTTGCCTATATGGTCATCATGGTTGTCTTGTCATCGTCATGGTCATGATGGCTATACTGTCGTTAAGATTACATTCTTATGGTAACTATATTTCCATCATGGCTTTTTGCCAGAGTAGCTATATTGTTAAGTTAGCTATCTTATTGTGGTGGGCATTTCTTTTCCTTTTGATATATTGCCATGATGGCTATACTAGAATTTTGGCAAGATTAGCATGGTGATATAGTGTTCGCAGCCCAACTGTTGTTTTGGACATTTTTGCTTGGGAATACATTATCATGGTACCAACATTGTCAAGGTTACTATATTTCATGCAAGCTACATTGTAAAGATGACGATATTGGCATGGCGGGTGTATTGTTATGTTCAATACAACGCCATCCTGGCTACATTACCTTGGTCGCTATATCTACTTGATGGCTATATTGCTACGGTCAATTTCATCGTTGGGGATGTATTTTGTGTTTACCTACAGTTTGGTTGTGATTATATGATCATGATAATATTTCTATGGCGACTTATTTGGCATCTTGAGTGTATGTGTCTGAATATCATATCATCATGTAACTTAGTCTGTCATGCTTTTAAACGGTGAAGGTGCTTATGTGAAAATGCTGATTACATTATCATCATTAATGTATGATTATTGTAACTATATGGCAATGACAATATCTTTTTTGATCATTTTGGTATGTTGACTTCATTTTGATAGTAGTTATATTGGTATGGCAGGTATATTTTCATGGTTCTGATATTGTTTTATGGGCTATACTGTCAAGGCGGCTGTAGAGTATTGATAAATTCTGTTTTGGACGGTATTGTCTCTTGGACACTATATACTTTAGAGGCTATATGTTTCCTATGATCCGAAAGCGACTATTTTGTCACGGTATCTATATTGTCAGGTGGCTATATTGAACACATTCTGAATGTTTCTTTAATGTTGCGTTGACTATATTGTTATATCAGCTATATGGCCATGGTGGCTTTGTTGTTATAGTGAAAATGTTGTAGTTGTGACTATACTATCATAATGGCTAAATTGTCATGGGAAATATGTTGATATGGATGCTATGTTGTAACATTATTGTTATGGTGGCTGTACAATCATGGTGGCTATATTGTCGTTTGATGCGTTTTCAGTGTTACTATTTAGTGAATATGGCTTTAATGTCAGTGTAGCTATACTTTCATTGGGAACAAATTTTCATAGTGACGCAATTGTCATTATGAAATAAAGTCATTTTGGCTATCTTCTAATTTGCATATCATTGCTATTTTATATATATCGTCACCTTGACTATTTGGTAACGTGATTTTTTTTATTGTTTGTATATTGTCATTTTTTAATCGTGCATATTCTGTTATAAGCGATATATTATCATGATACCCATATCATTCAGGTGAAGATATTGGTATGGCGACTATGTTGTCTTTATGACTGTAATCTTCTGACAACAATATAGGTACCCTGTTATATAGGCAACATGAAGAGACAATCACCCTCTTGTAATATAACAAAAAATAACGAATAGCTATCATGGCAATATATTCATTTAACAATATAGCCACCATGGGAATATAGTTACCGTATCAATAGAATGTTAATGGAAATATAACTACCATGACCATACAGACACGATGACAATACAACCACCAAGACAATACAGGAACCATGACATTACATTATGACAATATAGCCACCAATTCAACAAATCAAATGACAGTATAGATATTATGGCAACAGTGACTATGACAATATACACACAAATGGAATATAATCGACATAAGAAAATGATTATATTATGAAAATATAACCTCTCTGCCACTATGGCTTCCATTGGAATATAGCCAACATAATAATACATATACAATGACATTCCTGAAAAAATAACAATATAGCATATCACGACAATGTAGTTCCCTAATGATTTAACCAAAATGAGAATCTCGTTTTATAATGATACATCCTCAAGGGCAAACCCAACACCAATATTAAAGCTACCATGAAGATGTAGTCACCATGACATTATAACCATCATGATGAAATAGACACTATGACAATAAAGTTACTTTGGCAAGATATCCAACATGATATCATTGTCATAATAACAATATAGTCAAAATGCCAATATATAGTTACCGGAATGTTATACTTATCATGATAATGTATCAGTTACGACAAAAAATGCATGATTAAAAAAATGAAAATATAGCAACAGTAAAAAAAGATCACATTGCTAATATAGCCAAGGTGATGATATATATATATGATAGAAATGTAACCAAAATAAGGAGACGGCCAAAATGACAGTAGTTCGTAATGACAATAATTCCACTATGAAAATATATTCTCCATGACACTATAGGTACACTGACAGTAAAGCTATCTTCACAAAAGAGTAAAATCAAAATACAACTAACTTCAATACAGCCACCATGACAATAGAGCCATCTTGATAATATTATCACGATATAACTCAATCACCAGGACAATAGAGTCACCTTGAAAGTAATCTTACAATTACTTTATAAATATCATGAAAATATAGCCCCCATGTCAAGATATTTACTATGACAATTTGGCCATTATGAAAATATAGTCACGACGACAATCTATTCACAATGACAATAAAGCTACCATGATCATACAACTGATATGAAAATATAATCAAAGCAAAAATATAGAAACAATCAACTTATATACACAATGGCAATATAACCACCTGACAATATAGATACTGTTAATAGATACTCGTTTCGGATCATAGCAAAAATATAGACTCGAGGACAATATAGAGTCTGTGAAAAAACAGTGACTCATACAAGATATATCATCATGATATGCTCATAACATTATAGCTGTTATGGAATTGTAGTCAATATGACATAATTATCACAATGAAATAAAACGACATTACAATATAGTTACCATAATCATACACCAATCATGATTATATGATCAGCAGGTTGACAGAAACAAGATTATAGTGTAAAAACCATGACAATTTAAGTGACATGATGAGATGATATCCATTCACTTACACTTACAATACAACATAAGTTTTCATGAAAATATTGTCATGATCATATAATCACAACAGTATTGTCACTAATATATCCCGAAAGACAAAATCAACTATAACAATATAGCCATCAAGTTGACACAGCGACCAAGATAATGTAGCCAGGATGGCATCATATTGAAAGTAAGAACACAACCACCATGCCAATGTCTTCACCATGACAATGTAGCTATCATGAAAATATAGTAACCTTGACTATGTAGCTACCATGATAAAATATACAATTGAAAAATATCCACAACAAGAGTTTAGATGTTAAAACACTATATCGCTATGCCAATATCGCCAAAATGTTATTATTGCCATCATGATAATATACCACCAGAAAAGAAATATATATACCCACTACTCGACAATATAGCTATTCTGACAATATTGCCAACATGAAAAGACAGTCACCTCCTTGTTCTATAACAAAAATGACAAATAGCCATCATGGCGTTATAGTGATTTAACAATACATCCACTATGGTAATATAGTTACCATAACAATGTGATTCTAACGACAATGTAGCCAACATGACAGTAACGTCTCTTAGACAATATTGCCATCAAAATGACTATATAGATATTATGGCAACATAGTCACCATGACAATGTACTCAGAAATGCAATATAATCACCATGATAAAATGATCCTACCATGAAAATATAGCCACCTACCATTTTGGTTTCCATTGCAATGTAGAAACTGTAATAAAAGATTTAGTATAGCATATCATGTATAGCATATCATAGCAATATAGTCACAAAATAATTTAATCAAAATCACAATTTCTCTTCTATAATGATATATCCTCAAGGGCAATATCAACTCCATTAAAAAACCTTTACGAAAATACAGTCATTATGACATTATAAAAATCATGATAAAAAAGTCACCATGACAATATAGTTATCTTGGCAATAGAGCCACTGTGACATTATAGTCATAATGATAATATAGTCGCTATGACAATACTGTCACCATAAAAATATATTTATCATGATAATATTTCGCTTTTGACAAAGTATGCAAGAGATAAATAATGTTAAATAATATATCACCTATAAATAATATATCAGTTAAATAATATATCACCTATAAAAAGATCACCTTGCCAATATATCTAAGGTGACGATATATACATTATAGCAATGTAACTAAAATGAAAAAATAGCCAAAATGACGGTATAGCCATAATGAGAATACTGCCCCTATGAAAATATGTTCCCCATGACACTATAGTTACACTGACAACAAAGCCATATTCACACAAGAGCAACATTGAAAATACAGCAAACGAGAATATAGCCACTATCATATTTCAGCCACCATGATAATAATGTCACGATACAAATCATCACCATGTCATTAGTCACCTTGATAATAAACTTACAATGACTATATAAATATCATGATAATATAGCCTCCATGTCAACATGTCTGCCATGATAATCTGGCCATTATGATAATATAGTCATGACGGCAATTTATTCACTATAACAATAAAGCCACAGTGATCATATAACTGATGTGACAATACAGTCAAAGAAGCAAAAAAGAAATATACAAATCATATTCACTATGGCAGTATAACTACATGACAATATAGATACTGTGACAAATAGTCGCTTTTGAATTATAGCAAACATATAGCCGGCAGGACAACATAGTCTCTATTACAAAAGAGCGACCAAGACAGGATATATCATTATAATATAGACACCTTGACAGTACAGACCATAAAACAATGTAACAATCATGAAACTGTACCTGCCAAAACATTATAGATGTCATGAAATTTTAGTCAACATGACAAAATTATCATAATGAAATATCATCGGCATTACAATATAGTTACCATAATCATAGACCAATCATGATCATATAATCAGCAGGTTGACATAAACAATATCACAGTATAAAAACCATGACAATATAAATGACATGATGATATGATATCCAAACACTTACACTTACAATACCAAAGAAGCCGCCATAAATATATTGTTATCATGATCATATAATCACAACAATATTGTATGTAGTGACAAATATATCCCCAACGACAAAATTAATCATAGCAATATTGCAATCAACTTGCTATAGCGACCAAGATAATGTAGCAAGCATTGTATTGAGAATTACAATACAGCCACCGTGCCAATGTCGTCACCATGATAATATAGCTATCATGAAAATATAGTAACGTTGATAATTTAGCTGCCATGGCAAAATTTTCAAGATAGAAAATACCCAATAGATAGCCACAACAAGAGTTTAGCTGCTAAGACGATATATCACCATGCCAATATCTCTAAAATGTTAGTATAGCCATCATGGAAATATATCAACAGAAAAAATACTAATCACAGTGATAAAGCTAACTTGACATTATATTACTACTCTGACGATATAGGTAACATTAAAAGACAGCCACCTCCTAGAAATATAAAAAAAAAGAAATGCCATCATGGCAATATGGTAACCAAACAATATAGCCATCATGGCAATATGTTTACCATAGCAATATATTCTTAATGGAAATATAGTCACCATGTCCTTATAGTCACGATGACAATATAACTACCATGACAATACAGAAAACATCAAAATACAGTCTCTAAGACAATATTGCCACTAATTCAACAAGTTAAATGACGATATAGATCTTATGGCAACACAATCACGATGACAATATACTCAGAAATGTTATATAATCGTCATCATAAAATGATCCTACCATGAAAATATAGTCACCCTGCCACTATGGCTTCCATTACAATATAGCCACAATAACAAAACATTCACCACGACAGTACTGAAACCATAACAATATAGCACATCATGGCAATGTAGTCACTTGATCATTTAATGAAAAATAAAAATTTCGCATCTATTATGGTATAACCTCAGGGACAAAATCTTATACACCATTAAAAAGCTGCCATGAAAATACAGTCACTATGACATAAATATCATGATAAAATAATGACCATGGCAATATAGCCACTCTAAGATTATAGTCATTATGACAATATAGTCGCTATTAAAATACTTTCACCTTAATAATAAAGTTATCAAAATGATATATCGATTGTGACAAAATATGAATGATTAGAAAATGACAGTATAGCACCTATAAAAAAGATCACCCTGCCACTATAGCCAAGGTGACGATATATACATCATAGCAACGTAAAGAAAAAGAGATGACAACCAGAACGACGGTATGTTCATAATGACAATACTGCAACTATGAAAATATGTTCCCCACGATTCTCCAGCTTCACTGACAATAAAACCATCTTCACAAAAAGAGTACTTATGAAAAAATAGCCAACGACTATACAGCCATCAAAACAGTACAGCCACCATGACAATAATCTCTCGATATAAATCAATCGTCAGGACATTAGCGTCACCTTGATAATGAATATACAATTAGTACATGAACATCATGAAAATATAGCTTCCATATAAATATATTTGTCGTGAAAATATAGCCTCCATATGAATATCTTGAAAGTGACAGTTTCGCCATTCTGATAATATAGTCAAGACGATAATATATTCACCATAACAATAAAGTCACCATGATCACATAAATGATATGACAATATAGTCAACGCAACAATAAACGCATTTATAAATTATATCTACTCTGAGAATACAGCCACGTGAAAATATAGATACTGTGACAAAATAGTCATTTTTGGATCATAACAAACATATAGCGTCCAAGAGAATATAGTCACTATGACAAAATAGCGAAGAAGACAGTATTTATCATCACAATACAGTCACCTTGACAGTATAGCCAATAAAACAGTGGAACAACCATGAAAATGTACCTACCATAACAATATAGCTTACATGAAAATATAGTTACTATGACAAATTCATTACAATGAAATACAAACGATATCACATTATGGTTTCGATAATCATACACCAATCATGATCATATAAGATAAAACCTTCAAAACAAAGCAAGAGTTGCGAAAACGCAGGGAGGAATAGCTACAACATAGCTCTGAAAGACGATAGCAGATCCGTACACGTCGGTAGGTGGTGCGTGACTGTCATCAGGTGACTACATTGTCATGATATGCTATATTGTCATGGTTTCAGTACTGTCGTAAGGAATGTATTATTATGTTAGCTATATTGCAGTGGCAGGGTGGCTAAATTGTCATGATAGGATAGTTTTGTTATCGCGGTTATATTGCATTTGTGATAATACTGTCATGGTGACTGTGATCCAGTAATATCTATATTATCATTTGATTTGTTGAAGCGATTGCAATATTGTCTTAGAGACTCTAATGTCATGTTGCCTGTATTGTCATGATGGTTGCATGTCATCTTGACTATATAGTCATGTTGGTTATATTCCAGTTATGATTACATGGTTATGGTAACTATATTGCCATGGTGACTATATTGATAGATGACTACATTGCCATGATAGCTATTTTTCATTTTTGCTATACTGTAAGGAGGTGACTGTCTTTTCATATTGAATATATTATCAGGGTAGCTATATTGTTAAGTTAGCTATATCATTGTGGTGCTTATTTCCTTTTTCTGGTGGTATATTGCCATGATGCCTAGACTAACATTTTGGCGATATTGGCATGGTGATATAGTGTCTTAGCAAATAAACTGTTATTGTGGATATGTTCCATGGGATTTTAATATCATAGTAGCTACATAGTCATTGTTACTATATTTTCACGGTAGCTTCATTGTCATGGTGACGATATTGCCATTGTGGCTGTATTGTTATTTTCAATATAATGCCATCCTAATTACATTATCTTGGTCGCTATATTTACTTGCTGGCTATATTGCTATATGGTTAATTTTGTCGTTGGGGATATATTTTGTAATTAACTACAATTATGTTTTAATCATATGTTCATGATGATATTTTCATGGCGGCTTATTTGGTAATGTGAGTGCAAGTGTATAGATATCATATTATCATGTCACTCTATTTTCATAGTTTTTATACTGTTATGGTGTTTATGTCATCCTCCTGATGATATTATCATGATTGATATATGATTATGGTAACTAAATTGTAATGGCGATTATATTTAATTGTGACAATTTTGTCATGTTGCCTGCATTTTCATGGTAGCTATATTGTTATGGCAGGTACATTTTCATTGTTGTTTCATTGTTTTATCGGCTATACTGTCAAGGTGACTATATCTTAGTTAAAAATCTTGTCTTGGTCGCTATTTTGTCATGGACACTATATTGTCCTGGGGCCTATATGTTTGCTATGATCCGAAAGAGACTATTTTTTCGCAGCATCAATATTTTCAGGTGCTTAGATTGCTATAATGAATATAATTTGAAGGCTTCCTTATTGTTGCGTTGACTGTATTGTCATATCACTTATATGATCATGGCTATATTGTTATAGTGAATATATTGCCGTCTTGACCATATTATCATATTGGCTAAATTGTCATGGTAAGTATGTTGACATGGAAGCCTTATTTTCATGATGTTTATATAGTCATTGAACTATATCGTGACATTATTGTCATAGTGGCTGTACTTTCATGGTGGCTATATTGTCGTTTCCTGTATTTTCAATATTACTCTTTTGTGAAGATTGCTTTATTGTCATTGTAGCTATAGTGTCATGGGGAATATATTTTCGTAGAAGCAGTATTGTCATTATGAATATATAGTCATTTTGGCTATCTGTTCATTTTGGTTACATTGCGAAGATTTACATATCGTCACCTTGGGTATATTGGCAAGGTGATCTCTTTATAGTTGCTATATTGTCATTTTTTTTAATAATGCATATTTTTCATGAGTGATACATTATCTTGAAAACTATATCATTAAAGTGACAGTATACTGTCATGGTGGCTATATTGGCATTATGACTACAATCTCTTTGTGGCTACATTGCTAAGATAAATACATGTGACTACATTTTCATTGTAGCTTACTTAATGTTGTTGATTTACCCTTGGAGATATATCATTATTAAAACGGATATTTCATTTTGTTTAAATTATTAGGTGAATACATTTTCATGATATGCTATATTGTTATAGTTTTAGTACTGTCATGGTGAATGTATATTATGTTGGCTACATTACAATGGAAGCCATAGTGGCCGGGTGGCTATATTTTCATGGTTTGATCATTTTGTTATTAGTATTTTATTATATTTTTGAATATATTGTCATGGTGACTGTGTTGCCATAATTTCTATATTGTTATTTGATTTATTAAATTGATGGCAATATTGTCATAGAGACTGTATTGTCATGTTCCCTGTATGGTCATCATGGTTGTCTTGTCATCGTGACTCTATGGTCATGATGGCTATACTGTCATTAAGATTACATTCTTATGGTAACTATATTGCCATCATTGGTTTTTGTCAGAGTAGCTATATTGTTAAGTTAGCTATCTTATTGTGGTGGGTATTTTTTTTCCTTTTGGTATATTGCCATGATGGCTATAATAGAATTTTGGCAAGATTAGCATGATGATATAATGTTCGCAACCCAACTGTTGTTTTGGACATTTTTTCATGGGAATACATTATCATGGTACCTACATTGTCAAGGTTACTATATTTCATGCAAGCTACATTGTAAAGATGACGTTCTTGGCATGGCGGGTGTATTGTTATGTTCACTATAACGCCATCCTGGCTACATTATCTTGGTCGCTATATCAAATTGATGGCTATATTGCTACGGTCATTTTCATCGTTGTCATGTATTTTGTCTTTACCTACAATTTGGTTGTGATTGTATGATCATGATAATATTTCTATGACGGCTTATTTGGCATCTTGAGTGTATCTGTCTGGATATCATATCATCATGTAACTTAGTCTGTCATGCTTTTAAACGGTGAAGGTGCTTATGTGAAAATGCTGATTACATTATCATCATTAATGTATGATTATTGTAACTATATAGCAATGGCAATATCTTTTTTGATCATTTTGGTATGTTGACTTCATTTTGATAGTAGTTATATTGGTATGGCTGGTACATTTTCATGGTTCTGACATTGTTTTATGGGCTATAATGTCAAGGCGGCTGTATAGTATTGATAAATTCTATTTTGGACGCTATTTTCTCCTGGACACTATATACTTTAGAGGCTATATGTTTCCTATGATCCAAAAGCGACTATTTTGTCACGGTATCTATATTGTAGGTGGCTATATTG
>NC_092278.1:8580489-8622140 GCF_036320965.1 Panulirus ornatus | reverse complement strand
GAAGAAGACAGTATTTATCATCACAATACAGTCACCTTGACAGTATAGCCAATAAAACAGTGGAACAACCATGAAAATGTACCTACCATAACAATATAGCTTACATGAAAATATAGTTACTATGACAAATTCATTACAATGAAATACAAACGATATCACATTATGGTTTCGATAATCATACACCAATCATGATCATATAAGATAAAACCTTCAAAACAAAGCAAGAGTTGCGAAAACGCAGGGAGGAATAGCTACAACATAGCTCTGAAAGACGATAGCAGATCCGTACACGTCGGTAGGTGGTGCGTGACTGTCATCAGGTGACTACATTGTCATGATATGCTATATTGTCATGGTTTCAGTACTGTCGTAAGGAATGTATTATTATGTTAGCTATATTGCAGTGGCAGGGTGGCTAAATTGTCATGATAGGATAGTTTTGTTATCGCGGTTATATTGCATTTGTGATAATACTGTCATGGTGACTGTGATCCAGTAATATCTATATTATCATTTAATTTGTTGAAGCGATTGCAATATTGTCTTAGAGACTCTAATGTCATGTTGCCTGTATTGTCATGATGGTTGCATGTCATCTTGACTATATAGTCATATTGGTTATATTCCAGTTATGATTACATGGTTATGGTAACTATATTGCCATGGTGACTATATTGATAGGTGACTACATTGCCATGATAGCTATTTTTCATTTTTGCTATACTGTAAGGAGGTGACTGTCTTTTCATATTGAATATATTATCAGGGTAGCTATATTGTTAAGTTAGCTATATCATTGTGGTGCTTATTTCCTTTTTCTGGTGGTATATTGCCATGATGCCTAGACTAACATTTTGGCGATATTGGCATGGTGATATAGTGTCTTAGCAAATAAACTGTTATTGTGGATATGTTCCATGGGATTTTAATATCATAGTAGCTACATAGTCATTGTTACTATATTTTCACGGTAGCTTCATTGTCATGGTGACGATATTGCCATTGTGGCTGTATTGTTATTTTCAATATAATGCCATCCTAACTACATTATCTTGGTCGCTATATTTACTTGCTGGCTATATTGCTATATGGTTAATTTTGTCGTTGGGGATATATTTTGTAATTAACTACAATTATGTTTTAATCATATGTTCATGATGATATTTTCATGGCGGCTTATTTGGTAATGTGAGTGCAAGTGTATAGATATCATATTATCATGTCACTCTATTTTCATAGTTTTTATACTGTTATGGTGTTTATGTCAGCCTCCTGATGATATTATCATGATTGATATATGATTATGGTAACTAAATTGTAATGGCGATTATATTTCATTGTGACAATTTTGTCATGTTGCCTGCATTTTCATGGTAGCTATATTGTTATGGCAGGTACATTTTCATTGTTGTTTCATTGTTTTATCGGCTATACTGTCAAGGTGACTATATCTTAGTTAAAAATCTTGTCTTGGTCGCTATTTTGTCATGGACACTATATTGTCCTGGGGCCTATATGTTTGCTATGATCCGAAAGAGACTATTTTTTCGCAGCATCAATATTTTCAGGTGCTTAGATTGCTATAATGAATATAATTTGAAGGCTTCCTTATTGTTGCGTTGACTGTATTGTCATATCACTTATATGATCATGGCTATATTGTTATAGTGAATATATTGCCGTCTTGACCATATTATCATATTGGCTAAATTGTCATGGTAAGTATGTTGACATGGAAGCCTTATTTTCATGATGTTTATATAGTCATTGAACTATATCGTGACATTATTGTCATAGTGGCTGTACTTTCATGGTGGCTATATTGTCGTTTCCTGTATTTTCAATATTACTCTTTTGTGAAGATTGCTTTATTGTCATTGTAGCTATAGTGTCATGGGGAATATATTTTCGTAGAAGCAGTATTGTCATTATGAATATATAGTCATTTTGGCTATCTGTTCATTTTGGTTACATTGCGAAGATTTACATATCGTCACCTTGGGTATATTGGCAAGGTGATCTCTTTATAGTTGCTATATTGTCATTTTTTTTAATAATGCATATTTTTCATGAGTGATACATTATCTTGAAAACTATATCATTAAAGTGACAGTATACTGTCATGGTGGCTATATTGGCATTATGACTACAATCTCTTAGTGGCTATATTGCTAAGATAAATACATGTGACTACATTTTCATTGTAGCTTACTTAATGGTGTTGATTTACCCTTGGAGATATATCATTATTAAAACGGATATTTCATTTTGTTTAAATTATTAGGTGAATACATTTTCATGATATGCTATATTGTTATAGTTTTAGTACTGTCATGGTGAATGTATATTATGTTGGCTACATTACAATGGAAGCCATAGTGGCCGGCCGGGTGGCTATATTTTCATGGTTTGATCATTTTGTTATTAGTATTTTATTATATTTTTGAATATATTGTCATGGTGACTGTGTTGCCATAATTTCTATATTGTTATTTGATTTATTAAATTGATGGCAATATTGTCATAGAGACTGTATTGTCATGTTCCCTGTATGGTCATCATGGTTGTCTTGTCATCGTGACTCTATGGTCATGATGGCTATACTGTCATTAAGATTACATTCTTATGGTAACTATATTGCCATCATTGGTTTTTGTCAGAGTAGCTATATTGTTAAGTTAGCTATCTTATTGTGGTGGGTATTTTTTTTCCTTTTGGTATATTGCCATGATGGCTATAATAGAATTTTGGCAAGATTAGCATGATGATATAATGTTCGCAACCCAACTGTTGTTTTGGACATTTTTTCATGGGAATACATTATCATGGTACTTACATTGTCAAGGTTACTATATTTCATGCAAGCTACATTGTAAAGATGACGTTCTTGGCATGGCGGGTGTATTGTTATGTTCACTATAACGCCATCCTGGCTACATTATCTTGGTCGCTATATCAAATTGATGGCTATATTGCTACGGTCATTTTCATCGTTGTCATGTATTTTGTCTTTACCTACAATTTGGTTGTGATTGTATGATCATGATAATATTTCTATGACGGCTTATTTGGCATCTTGAGTGTATCTGTCTGGATATCATATCATCATGTAACTTAGTCTGTCATGCTTTTAAACGGTGAAGGTGCTTATGTGAAAATGCTGATTACATTATCATCATTAATGTATGATTATTGTAACTATATAGCAATGGCAATATCTTTTTTGATCATTTTGGTATGTTGACTTCATTTTGATAGTAGTTATATTGGTATGGCTGGTACATTTTCATGGTTCTGACATTGTTTTATGGGCTATAATGTCAAGGCGGCTGTATAGTATTGATAAATTCTATTTTGGACGCTATTTTCTCCTGGACACTATATACTTTAGAGGCTATATGTTTCCTATGATCCAAAAGCGACTATTTTGTCACGGTATCTATATTGTAGGTGGCTATATTGATGTTGTGAACATATTCTGAATGTTTCTTTAATGTTTCGTTGACTATATTGTCATATTAGTTATATGGCCATGCTGGCTTTGTTGTTATAGTGAATATATTGTAGTTGTGGCTATACTATCATAATGGCTAAATTGTCATGGGAAATATGTTGATATGGATGCTATATTTTCATGATACTTTTATGGTAATTGTAAAAATATTTTTAAGTTTACTCTAATATCACAGTGATTGATTTATGTTGTAACATTATTGTTATGGTGGCTGTCCAATCATGGTGGCTATATTGTCGTTTGATGCGTTTTCAATGTTACTATTTAGTGAATATGGCTTTAATGTCAGTGTAGCTATACTTTCATTGGGAACAAATTTTCATAGTGACGCAATTGTCATTATGAAATAAAGTCATTTTGGCTATCTGCTAATTTGTGTTACATTGCTATGTTATATATATCGTCACCTTGGCTATATTGGGAAGGTGATTTTTTTTATAGGTGGTATATTGTCATTTTTTAATCGTGCATATTCTGTTATAAGCGATATATTATAATGATACCCATATCATTAAGGTGAAAATATTGGCATGGCGACTATATTGTCTTTATGACTGTAATCTTATGATAACAATATAGGCACCCTGATATATTGGCAACATGAAAAGACAATCACCCTCTTGTAATATAACAAAAAATAACAAATAGCCATCATGGCAATTATTCATTTTTATTTTATCATACTTTGTCACTGTTACCCGCGTTAGCGAGGTAGCGCAAGGTAACAGACGAAAGAATTGCCCAACCCACCCACCCACATACACATGTATATACATACACGACCACACGCACACATATAGATTCCTAAATATTTCAACATATACATATATACAGACACAGACATATATATATATATATATATATATATATATATATATATATATATATATATATATATATATATATATATATACATATATATTTCTTTTTTGCCGCTGTGTCCCGCGTTTGCGAGGTAGCGCAAGGAAACAGACGAAAGAAATGGCCCAACCCGCCACCATAAACTTGTATATACATACGTCCACACACGCAAATATACATACCTACACAGCTTTCCATGGTTTACCCCAGACGCTTCACATGCTTTGATTGAATCCACTGACAGCACGTCAACCCCGGTATACCACATCGCTCCAATTCACTCTATTCCTTGCCCTCCTTTCACCCTCCTGCATGTTCAGGCCCCGATCACACAAAATCTTTTTCACTACATCTTTCCATCTCCAATTTGGTCTCCCACTTCTCCTCGTTCCCTCCACCTCCGACACATATATTCTCTTGGTCAATCTTTCCTCACTCATTCTCTCCATGTGCCCAAACCATTTCAAAACACCCTCTTCTGCTCTCTCAACCACGCTCTTTTTATTTCCACATATCTCTCTTACCCTTACGTTACTTACTCGATCAAACCACCTCACACCACACATTGTCCTCAAACATCTCATTTCCAGCACATCCATCCTCCTGCGCACAACTCTATCCATAGCCCACGCCTCGCAACCATACAACATTGTTGGAACCACTATTCCTTCAAACATACCCATTTTTGCTTTCCGAGATAATGTTTTCGACTTCCAAACATTCTTCAAGGCTCCCAGATTTTTCGCCCCCTCACCCACCATGTGATTCACTTCCGCTTCCATGGTTCCATCCGCTGCCGGATCCACTCCCACATATCTAAAGCACTTTACTTCCTCCAGTTTTTCTCCAAACTTACCTCCCAATTGACTTGACCCTCAACCCTACAGCGCCTAATAACCTTGCTCTTATTCACATTTACTCTTAACTTTCTTCTTTCACACACTTTACCAAACTCAGTCACCAGCTTCTGCAGTTTCTCACATGAATCAGCCACCAGCGATGTATCATCAGCGAACGACAACTGACTCACTTCCCAAGCTCTCTCATCCCCAACAGACTTCATACTTGCCCCTCTTTCCAAAACTCTTGCATTTACCTCCCTAATAACCCCATCCATAAACAAATTAAACAACCATGGAGACATCACACACCTCTGCCGCAAACCAACATTCACTGAGAACCAATCACTTTCCTCTCTTCCTACACGTACACATGCCTTACATCCTCGATAAAAACTTTTCACTGCTTCTAACAACTTGCCTCCCACACCATATATTCTTAATACCTTCCACAGAGCATCTCTATCAACTCTATCATATGCCTTCTCCAGATCCATAAATGCTACATACAAATCCATTTGCTTTTCTAAGTATTTCTCACATACATTCTTCAAAGCAAACACCTGATCCACACATCCTCTACCACTTCTGAAACCACACTGCTCTTCCCCAATCTGATGCTCTGTACATGCCTTCACCCTCTCAATCAATACCCTCCCATATAATTTACCAGGAATACTCAACAAACTTATACCTCTGTAATTTCAGCACTCACTCTTATCCCCTTTGCCTTTGTACAGTGGCACTATGCACGCATTCCGCCAATCCTCAGGCACCTCATCATGAGTCATACATACATTAAATAACCTTACCAACCAGTCGATAATACAGTCACCCCCTTTTTTAATAAATTCCACTGCAATACCATCCAAACCTGCTGCCTTGCCCACTTCATCTTCCGCAAAGCTTTTACTACCTCTTCTCTGTTTACCAAATCATTTTCCCTAACCCTCTCACTTTGCACACCACCTCGACCAAAACACCCTATATCTGCCACTCTATCATCAAACACATTCAACAAACCTTCAAAATACTCACTCCATCTTCTCACATCACCACTACTTGTTATCACCTCCCCATTTGCACCCTTCACTGAAGTTCCCATTTGCTCCCTTGTCTTACGCACTTTATTTACCTCCTTCCGGAACATCTTTTCATTATCCCTAAAATTTAATGATACTCTCTCACCCCAACTCTCATTTGCCCTCTTTTTCACCTCTTCCACCTTTCTCTTGACCTCCCGTCTCTTTCTTTTATACATCTCCCACTCAATTGCATTTTCTCGCTACAAAAATCATCCAAATGCCTCTCTCTTCTTTTTCACTAATAATCTTACTTCTTCATCCCACCACTCACTACCCTTTCTAATCAACCCACCTCCCACTCTTCTCATGCCACAAGCATCTTTTGCGCAATCCATCACTGATTCCCTAAATACATCCCATTCCTCCCCCACCCCCCTTACTTCCACTGTTCTCACCTTTTTCCATTCTGTACTCAGTCTCTCCTGGTACTTCCTCACAAAAGTCTCCTTCCCAAGCTCACTTACTCGCACCACCCTCTTCACCCCAACATTCACTCTTCTTTTCTGAAAACCCATACAAATCTTCACCTTAGCCTCCACAAGATAAGCCATCATGGCAATATATTCATTTAACAATATAGCCACCATGGCAATATAGTTACCGTATCAATATAATCTTAATGGAAAAATAACTATCATGACCATATAGACACGATGACAATACAACCACTAAGACAATACAGGAACCGTGACATTACATTATGACAATATAGCCACCAATTCAAGAAATCAAAAGACATTATAGATATTATGGCAACAGTCACCATGACAATATACACACAAGGGGAATATAATCGACATAAAATGATTATATTATGAAAATATATCCACTCTGCCACTATGGCTTCCAGTGGAATATAGCAAACATAATAATACATATACAATGACATTCCTGAAACCATAACAATATAGCATATCACAACAATGTAGTCCCCTAATGATTTAATCAAAATGAGAAGCTCGTTTTATAATGATACATCCTCAAGGGCAAACCCAACACAAATATAAAAGCTACCGTGAAAATGTAGCCACCATGACATTATAACTATCATGATGAAATAGACACTATGACAATAAAGTTACTTTGGCAAGATATCCAACATGATATCATTGTCATAATAACAGTATAGTCAAAATACCAATATACAATTACCGGAATATTATAGTTATCATGATAATGTATCACTTACGACAAAAAATGCATGATTAAAAAAATGAAATTATAGCAACCATAAAAAAAGATCACGTTCCTAATATAGCCAAGGTGATGATATATTTATGATAGAAATGTAAGCAAAATAAGGAGATGGCCAAAATGACAGTATGTTCATAATGACAATAATTCCACTATGAAAATCTATTCTGCATGACACTATAGGTACACTGACAGTAAAGCTATGTTCACAAAAGCGTAGAATTGAAATGCAGCAAACTACAATATAGCCACCATGACTATACAGCCATCTTGACAATAATATCACGATATAACTCAATCACCAGGACAATAGAGTCACCTTGACAGTAATCTTACAATGACTTTATAAATATCATGAAAATATAGCCCCAAAGTCAAGATATTTGCTATGACAATTTAGCCATTATGAAAATATAGTCACGACGACAATCTATTCACTATGACAATAAAGCTACCATGATCATATAACTGATATGACAATATAATCAAAGCCAAAGTATAGAAACATTCAACTTATATTCACAATGGCAATATAAGCACCTGACAATACAGATACTGTTAATAGATAGTCGTTTTCGGATCATAGCAAAAATATAGACTCCAGGACAATATAGTCTCTGTGAAAAAACAGTGACTCAGACAGGATTTATCATCATGATATGGTCATAACATTATAGCTGTCATGGAATTGTAGTCAACATGACAAAATTATCAAAATGAAATAAAACGACCTTACAATATAGTTACCATAATCATACACCAATCATGATTATATAATCAGCAGGTTGACATAAACAAGATCATAGTGTAAAAACCATGGCAATTTAAGTGACAAGATGAGATGATATCCATTCACTTGCACTTACAATACCACATAAGTTTTTTATGAAAATATTATCATGATCATAAAATCACAACAGGATTGTCACTAATTACAAAATATATCCCGAAAACAAGATTAACCATAACAATATAGCCATCAAATTGATATAGCGACCAAGATAATGTAGCCAGGACGGCATCATATTGAAAGTAAGAATACAACCACCATGCCAATGTCTTCACCATGATAATGTAGCTACCATGAAAATATAGTAACCTTGACTATGTAGCTACCATGATAAAATATACAATTGAAAAATATCCACAACAAGAATTTAGCTGCTAAAACACTATATCGCCAGGCCAATATCGCCAAAATGTTATTATTGCCATCATGATAATATATCACCAAAAAAGAAATATATATACCCACTACTCGACAATATAGCTATTCTGACAATATTGCCAACATGAAATGACAGTCACCTCCTTCATATATAACAAAATTGACAAATAGACATCATGGTCATATAGTGATTTAACAATACAGCCACTATGGTAATATAGTTACCATAACAATGTTACCTTAACGACAATGTAGCCAACATGACTATATAGTCACGTTGACAATACAACCACCGTGACAATACAGATAACATGACAGTACCGTCTCGAAGACAATATTGCCATCAATTTGACAAATTATATGACAATATACATATAATGGCAACATAGTCACCATGACAATATACTCTGAAGTGCAATATAATTCCCATGATAAGATTATCCTACCATGAAAATATAGCCACCTACCATTTTGGTTTCCATTGCAATATAGAAACAGTAATAAAAGACTTACCATGACAGTAGTGAAACCATAACAGTATATCATATCATGGCAATGTAGTCACCAAATAACAATCAAAATGACAATTTCTCTTCTATAATGGTATATCCTTAAGGGCAATATCAACACCATTAAAAAAGCTTCTACGAAAATACAGTCATTATGACATTATAAAAATCATGACAAAAAAGTCATCATGCCAATATAGTTACCTTGGCAATATAGCCACTGTGACATTATAGTCATAATGATAATATAGTCGCTATGACAATATTGTCACCATAAAAATATAATTATCATGATAATATTTCTTTTATGACAAAGTATGCAAGAGTTAAATAATGACAATATATCACCTATAAAAAGATCACCATGCCAATATGGCTAAGGTGACGATATATACATTATAGCAGTGTAACTAAAATGAAAAGATAGCCAAACTGACGGTATGGTCATAATGACAATACTGCCACTATGAAAATATGTTCCCCATGACACTATAGCTACACTGACAACAAATATATATTCACAAAAGAGCAACATTGAAAATAAGGCTAACGAGAATATAGCCACCATCATAGTTCAGCCACCATGATATTAATGTCACGATACAAATCATCACCATGTCATTATTCACCTTGATAATAAACTTACAATGACTATATAAATATCATGATAATATAGCCTCCATGTCAACATGTCTGCCATGATAATCAGGCCATTATGATAATATAGTCATGACGACAATTTATTCACTATAACAATAAAGCCACAGTGATCATATAACTGATGTGACAATATAGTCAAAGAAGCAAAAAACAAATATAAAAATCATATTCAGGGTGGCTAAATTTTCATGGTAGGATAATTTTGTTATCGCGGTTATATTGCATTTGTGATAATACTGTCATGGTGACTGTGTTCCTGTAATATCAATATTATCATTTAATTTGTGAAGCGATTACAATATTGTCGTAGACACTCTAATGTCATGTTACCTGTATTGTCATGATGGTTGCATGTCATCTTGACTATATAGTCATGTGGGTTATATTCCAGTTATGATTACATGGTTATGGTAACTATATTGCCATGGTGACTATATTGATAGGTGACTATATTGCCATTATAACTATTCTTCTAATTTGTTATACTGTAATGAGGTGACTGTCTTTTCATATTGAATACATTATCAGGGTAGCTACATTGTTAAGCTAGCTATATCATTGTGGTGCTTATTTCCTTTTTCTGGTGGTTTATTGCCATGATGCCTAGACTAACATTTTTGCGATATTGGCATAGTGATACAGTGTCTTAGCAAATAAACTGATATTATGGATATGTTCCATGGGATTTTATTATCATAGTAGCTACATTGTCCATGTTACTATATTTTCATGGTAGTTCCATTGTCATGGTGACGATATTGCCATTGTGGCTGTATTGTTATTTTCAATATAATACACTCGCTATATTTACTTGCTGGCTATATTGCATTGGTTAATTTTGTCGTTGGGGATATATTTTGTCATTAACTACAATTTTGTTTTAATCATATGATCATGATAACAATATTTTCATGGGGCTTATTTGGTAATGTGAGTGCAAATGTATGGATATCATATTATCATGTCACTATATTGTCATGGTTTTTATACTGTGATGGTGTTTATGTCAGCCTCCTGATGACATTATCATGATTGATATATGATTATGGTAACTAAATTGTTATGGCGATTATATTTCATTGTGACAATTTTGTCATGTTGCCTGCATTTTTATGGTAGCTGTATTGTTATTTCAGGTATATTTTCATTGTTGTTTCATTGTTTTATCGGCTATACTGTCAAGGTGACTATATCTTAATTAAGAATCTTCTCTTTGTCGCTATTTCGTCATGGACACTATATTGTCCTGGAGCCTATATGTTTGCTATGATCCGAAAGAGACTATTTTGTCACAGCATCAATACTGTCAGGTGCTTATATTGCCATAATGAATATAATTTGAAGGCTTCCTTATTTCGCGTTGACTGTATTGTCACATCACTTATATGATAATGGCTATATTGTTATAGTGAATATACTGCCGTCTTGACTATATTATCATATTGGCTAAAGTGTCATGGTAAGTATGTTGACATGGAAGCCTTATTTTCATGATGTTTATATAGTCATTGAATTATATCGTGACATTAATGTCATAGTGGCTGTAATTTCATGGTGGTTATAGAGTCGTTTGCTGTATTTTCACTGTTACTCTTTTGTGAAGATTGTTTTATTGTCATTGTAGCTATAGTGTCAAGGGGGATATATTTTCATAGCAGCAGTACTGTCATTATGAACATACCGTCATTTTGGCTATCTACTTATTTTGGTCATATTACGAAGTTTTACATACCGTCACCTTGGCTATATTGTCAAGGTCATCTCTTTTATAGTTGCTATATTGTCAATTCTTTTAGTCATGCATATTTTTTCATAAGCGATACATTATCGTGATAACTTTACTATTAAGGTGACAGTGTATTGTTATTGTGACAATGTTTACATTATGACTATAATCTCTTAGTGGCTATATCTAAGATAACTATACTTTCATCGTGACTATTTCATGATGATGGTTATAATGACAGTTTGACTGCATTTTCATTGTAGCATATTTAATGGTGTTGATTTTGCCCTTGAAGATATATTATAAAAACGAGAATTTACTTGTTTTAGATTATCATGTGAATATATTGCCATGATATGCGATATTGTTATAGTTTCAGTTCTGTCATGTTGAATGTATATTATATTGGTTACATTACAATTAAAGTCATATTGGCAGGATAACTATATTTTCATGGTTGGATCATTTTGTTAAGACGATTTTATTGTATTTGTGAGTATATTCTCATGGTTACTGTTTTGCCATAATTTGTATATTGTCCTGGACACTTCATATCCTGAAATCTATATTGTCATATCAGTTATATGATCATGGAAGCTTTATTGTCATAGTATATATCTTGTCGTCGTGACTACATTATCATAATGTCTAAATTTTCATAGGAAATATGGTGACATAAGGGCTATATTTTCATGATTTTCATAAAGTCATTGGAAGATTACTATCAAGGTGACTCTCATAGCCTGGAGATTGACGTATATCGTGACATTATTGTCACGATAGCTGCATTGTTATGGTGGCTATATTGTCGTTTCCTGTATTTTCAATGTTACTCTTTTGTGAAGATTGCTTTATTATCATTGTAGCTATAGTGTCATGGGGAATATATTTTCGTATTAGCAGTATTGTCATTATGAACATATCGTCATTTTGGCTATCTGCTCATTTTGGTTACATCGCGAAGATTTACATATCGTCACCTCGGCTATATTGACAAGGTGATCTCTTTATACTTGATATATTGTCATTTTTTTTAATCATGTATATTTTATCATGAGTGATACATTATCTTGATAACTATATCATTAAAGTGACAATATATTGTCATGGTGACTTTATTGTCATTATGACTACAATCTCTTAGTGGCTATATTGCTAAGATAACTACATGTGACTACATTTTCATTGTAGCTTATTTAATGGTGTTGATTTACCCTTGGAGATATATCATTATAAAAACGGATATTTCATTTTGTTAAAATAATGAAGTGAATACATTGTCATGATATGCTTTGTTATAGTTTCAGTACTGTCATGGTGAATGTATATTATGTTGGCTACATTACAATGGAAGCCATAGTGGCGGGGTGGCTATATTTTCATGGTTTGATTATTTTGTTATTAGTATTTTACTGTATTTTTGAAAATATTATCATAGTCACTGTGTTGCCATGATTTCTATATTGTCGTTTGATTTATAAAATTAATGGCAATATTGTCATAGAGACTGTATTGTCATGTTCCCTGTATGGTCATCATGTTTGTGTTGTCATCGTGACTCTATGTTCATGATGGCTATACTGTCATTAAGATTACATTCTTATGGTAACTGTATTGCCATCATGGCTTTTTGTCAGAGTAGCTATATTGTTAAGTTAGCTATCTTATTGTGGTGGGTAATGTTTTTCCTTTTGATATATTGCCATGATGGCTATACTAGAATTTTGGCAAAATTAGCATGGTGATATAGTGTTCGCAACCCAACTGTTGTTTTGGACATTTTTTCATGGGAATACATTATCATGGTACCTACATTTTCAAGGTTACTATATTTCATGCAAGCTACATTGCAAAGATGACGATATTGGCATGGCGGGTGTATTGTATGTTGAAAATAACGCCATCCTGGCTACATTATCTTGGTCGCTATATCAACTTGATGGCTATATTGCTACGGTCAATTTCATCGTTGGGGATGTATTTTGTCATTGCCTACAATTTGGTTGTGATTATATTATCATGATGATATTTCTATGACGGCTTATTTGGCATCTTGAGTGTATCTGTCTGGATATCATATCATCATGTAACTTAGTCTGTCATGCTTTTAAACAGTGATGGTGCTTATGTGAAAATGCTAATTACATTATCATCATTAATGTATGATTATTGTAACTATATAGCAATGGCAATATCTTTTTTGATCATTTTGGTATGTTGACTTCATTTTGATAGTAGTTATATTGGTATGGCACGTACATTTTCATGGTTTTAACATTGTTTTATGGGCTATACTGTCAAGGCGGCTGTATAGTATTGATAAATTCTGTTTTGGACGCTATTGTCTCCTGGACACTATATACTTTACAGGCTATATGTTTCCTATGATCCGAAAGCGACTATTTTGTCACGGTATCTATATTGTCAGGTGCCTATATTGACGTTGTGAACATATTCTGAATGTTTCTTTAATGTTTCGTTGACTATATTGTTATATCAGTTTTATGGCCATGGTGGCTTTGTTGTTATAGTGAATATATTGTAGTTGTTACTATACTATCATAATGGCTAAAGTGTCATGGGAAATATGTTGATATGGATGCGATATTCTCATGATACTTTTATGGCAATTGTAAAAAATTTTTCAAGTTTACTCTAATATCATATTGATTGATTTATGTTGTAACATTATTGTTATGGTGGCTGTACAATCTTGGTGGCTATATTGTCGTTTGATGAGTTTTCAATGTTACTATTTAGTGAATATGGCTTTAATGTCAGTGTAGCTATACTTTCATTGGGAGCAAATTTTCATAGTAACGCAATTGTCATTATGAAATAAAGTCATTTTGGTTATCTTCTAATTTAGGTTACATTGCTATGTTATATATATCGTCACCTTGGCTATATTGGGAAGGTGTTTTTTTTTATAGGTGGAATATTGTCATTTTTTTATCGTACATATTCTGTTATAATCGATATATCATCATGATACCCATATCATTAAGGTGAAAATATTGGTATGGCGACTATATTGTCTTTATGTCTGTAATCTTATGATAACAATATAGGTACCTTGATATATAGGCAACATGAAAAGGCACTCACCCCCTTGTAATATAACAAAAAATAACAAATAGCCTTCGTGGCAATATACTCATTTAACAATATAGCCGCCATGGCAATATAGTTACCATATCAATATAATCTTAATGGAAATATACCTACCATGACCATATAGACACGATGACAATATAACCACCAAGACATTACAGGAACCATGACTTTACATTATGACAATATAGCCACCAATTCAACAAATCAAATGACAGTATAGATATTATGGCAACAGTCACCATGACAATATACACACAAGTGGAATATAATCGACATAAGAAAATGATTGTATTTTGAAAATATAGCCACTCTGCCACTATGGCTTCCATTGGAATATAGCCAACATAATAATTCACATACAATGACATTCCTGAAACCATAACAATATAGCATATCACGACAATGTAGTCCCCTAATGATTTAATCAAAATGAGAATCTCGTTTTATAATAATATATCCTCAAGGGCAAACCCAACACCGATATAAAAGCTACCGTGGAAATGTAGTCACCATGACATTATAAGTATCATGATGAAATAGACACCATGACAATAAATTTGCTTTGGCAAGACATCCAACATGATATCATTGTCATAATAACAATATAGTTAAAATGCTGATATATAGTTACCGGAATGTAATAGTTATCATGATAATGTATCACTTACGACAAAAAGTGCATGATTAAAAAAATGAAAATATAGCAAACGTAAGAAAAGATCACCTTGCCAATATAGCCAAGGTGATGATATATATATGACATAAATGTAACCAAAATAAGGAGATGGCCAAAATGACAGTATGTTCATAATGACAATAATTCCACTATGAAAATATATTCTCCGTGACACTATAGGTACACTGGCAGTAAAGCTATCTTCACAAAAGCGTAAAATGAAAATACAGCAAACTAAAATATAGCCACCATGACAATACAGCCATCTTGACAATAATATCACGATATAACTCAATCACCAGGACAATAGAGTTACCTTGACAGTAATCTTACAATGACTTTATAAATATCATGAAAATATAGCCTCCATATCAACATATTTGCTATGACAATTTAGCCATTTTGAAAATATAGTCACGACGACAATCTATTCATTATTACAATAAAGCTACCATGATCATATAACTGATATGACAATATAATCAAAGCAAAAATATAGAAACATCAACTTATATTCACAATGGCAATATAACCTCCTGACAATATAGATACTGTTAATAGATACTCGTTTTCGGATCATAGCAAAAATATAGACTCCAGGACAATATACTATCTGTGAAAAAACAGCAACTCAGATAGGATTTATCATCATAATATGCTCATAACATTATAGCTGTCATGGAATTGTAGTCAATATTACAAAATTATCACAATGAAATAAAACGACATTACAATATAGTTACAATAATCATACACCAATCATTATTATATGATCAGCAGGTTGACATAAACAAGATCATAGTGTAAAAAACATGACAATTTAAGTGACATGATGAAATGATATTAACTCACCTACACTTACAATACCACATAAGTTTTCATGAAAATATTATCATGATCATATAATCACAACAGTATTGTCACTAATTACAAAACATATCCCGAAAGACAAAATTAATCATAACAATATAGCCATCAAGTTGATATTGCGACCAAGATAATGTAGCCAGGACGGCATCATATTGAAAGTAAGAATACAACCACCATGCCAATGTCTTCACCATGACAATGTAGCTACCATGAAAATATAGTAACCTTGACTATGTAACTAACATGATAAAATATACAATTGAAAAATATCCAAAACAAGAGTTTAGCTGCTAAAGCACTATATCGCCATGCCAATATCGCCAAAATGTTATTATTTTCATCATGATAATATACCTCCAGAAAAGAAATATAAATACCCACTACTCGACAATATACCTATTCTGACAATATTGCCAACATGAAAAGAAAGTCACCTCCTTGTTATATAACAAAAATGACAAATAGCCATCATGGCGATATAGTGATTTAACAATACAGCCATTATGGTAATATAGTTACCATAACAATGTGATCTTAACGACAATGTAGCCAACATGACTATATAGTCACGATGACAATACAACCACCGTGACAATACAGATAACATGACAGTACCGTCTCTAAGACAATATTGCCATCAATTTGACGAATTATATGACAATATAGATATCATGGCAACATAGTCACCATGACAATATATTCAGAAATGCAATATAATCGCCATGACAAAAATTATCCTACCATGAAAATATAGCCACCTACCATTTTGGTTTCCATTGCAATTTAGAAACAGTAATAAAAGATTTACCTTGACAGTACTGAAAACATAAAAGTATAGCATATCATGGCGATGTAGTCACAAAAAAATTTAATCAAAATGACAATTTCTCTTCTATAATGGTACATCCTCAAGGGCAATATCAACTCCATTAAAAAAGCTTCTACGAAAATACAGTCATTATGGCATTATAAAAATCATGATAAAAAAGTCACCATTACAATATAGTTATCTTGGCAATATAGCCACTGTGACATAATGATAATATAGTCGCTATGATAATATTGTCACAATAAAAATATAATTATCATAATAATATTTTGCTTATGACAAAGTGTGCAAGAGTTAAATAATGACAATATATCACGTATAAAAAGATCAACTTGCCAATATAGCTAAGGTGACGATATATACATTATAGCAATGTAACTAAAATGAAAAGATAGCCAAAATGACGGTATGACCATAATGACAATACTGCCACTATGAAAATATATTCCCCATGACACTATAGCTACACTGACAACAAAGCCATATTCACAAAAGGGCAACATTGAAAATACAGCAAACAAGAATATAGCCACTATCATAGTTCAGCCACCACCATGATATCAATTTAACGATACAAATCATCACCATGTCTTTAGTCACCTTGATAATAAACTTACAATGACTATATAAATATCCTGAAAATATAGCCTCCATGTCAACATGTCTGCCATGATAATCTGGCCCTTATGATAATACAGTCTTGACGGCAATTTATTCACTATAACAATATAGCCATAGTGATCATATAAATGATGTGACAATACAGTCAAAGATTCAAAAAAGAAATATACAAATCATATTCACTATGGCAGTATAACTTCATGACAATATAGATACTGTGACAAATAGTCGCTTTTGAATGATAGCAAACATACAGCCGGCAGGACAACATAGTCTCTATGACAAAATAGCGACCAAGACAGGATATATCATTATAATATAGACACCTTGACAATATAGACCATAAAACAATGTAACAATCATGAAACTGTATCTGCCAAAACATTATAGATGTCATGAAATTTTAGTCAACATGACAAAATTATAACAATGAAATATCATCGGCATTACAATATAGTTACCATAATCATAGACCAATCATGATCATATAATCAGCAGGTTGACATAAACAATATCACAGTATAAAAACCATGACATTATAAGTGACATAATGATATGATATCCATACGCTTACACTTACAATACCTAAGAAGCCGCAATGAATATATTGTTATCATGACCATGTAATCACAACAATATTGTAGGTAGTGACAAATATATCCCCAACGACAAAATTAATCATAGCGATATAGCCATCAACTTCTTATAGCGATCATTGTATTGAGAATTATAATACAGCCACAGTGCCAATGTCGTCACCATGACAATACAGCTACCATGAAAATACAGTAACGTTGATAATGTAGCTGCCATGGCAAAATATTCAAGTTAGAAAATACCGAAAAGATAGCCACAACAAGAGTTTAGCTGCTAAGACGATATATCACCATGCCAATATCTGTAAAATGTTAGTATAGCCATAATGGCAATATATCAACCGAAAAAATACTCGTCACAACGATATAGCTAACTTGACAATATACTACTCTGACTATATAGGTAACATTAAAAGACGGCCACCTCTTTGAAATATAAAAGAAAAAAAAATGACAAATAGCCATCATGGCAATATGGTAACTAAACAATACTGAACAATACTGAAACCATAACAATATTGCATATCATGACAATGTAGTCACTTGACCATTTATTGAAAAAGAAAAATTTCGCTTCTATTATGGTATAACCTCAGGGACAAAATTTTATACACCATTAAAAAGCTGCCATGAAAATACAGTCACTATGACATAAATATCATGAGAAAATAGTGACCATGGCAATACAGCCACTCTAAGATTATAGTCATTATGACAATATAGTCGCTATCAAAATACTGTCACCTTAATAATAAAGTTATCAAAATGATATATCGCTTGTGACAAAATATACATGATTAGAAAATGACAATATAGCACCTATAAAAAATGATCACCTTGCCACTATAGTCAAGTTGGCGATATATACATCATAGCAACGTAAAGAAAAAGAGATGATAACCAGAACGAAGGTATGTTCATAATGACAATACTGCAACTATGAAAATATGTTCCCCACGATTCTCCAGCTTCACTGGCAATAAAGCCATCTTCACAAAAAGAGTACTATTGAAAAAATAGCAAACGACTATACAGCCATCAAGACAGTAAAACCACCATGACAATAATCTCTCGATATAAATCAATCGCCAGGACATTAGCGTCACCTTGATAATGAATATACAATGAGTACATGAACATCATGAAAATATAGCGTCCATATAAATATATTTGTCGTGAAAATATAGCCTCCATATGAATATCTTTAAAGTGATAGTTTCGCCATTCTCATAATATAGTCAAGACGCTAATATATCCACCATAACAATAAAGCCACCATTATCACATAAATGATATGACAATATAGTCAACGGAACAATAAACGCATTTCTAAATAATAACCTCTCTGAGAATACAGCCACATGAAAATATAGATACTGTGACAAAATAGTCATTTTTGGATCATAACAAACATATAGCGTCCAAGAGAATATAGTCTCTATGACAAAATAGCAAAGAAAACAGGATTTCTCATCACAATACAGTCACCTTGACAGTATAGCCAATAGAAAAGTGGAACAACCATGAAAATGTACCTACCAGAACACTATAGCTTACACGAGAATATAGTTACCATGACAAATTCATTACAATGAAATACAAACGATATCACATTATGGTTTCGATAATCATACACCAATCATGATCATATAAGATAAAACCTTCAAAACAAAGCAAGGGTTGTGACAACGCAGGGAGGAATAGCTAAAACCTAGCTCTGAAAGACGAAAGCAGCTCCGTACACGTCGGTAGCTGGTGCGCGAGTCATCAGGTGACTACATTTTCATGATATGCTATATTGTCATGGATTCAGTACTGTCGTAGTGAATGTATAATTATATTCGCTATATTGCAGTGGCAGGGTGGCTAAATTTTCATGGTAGGATAATTTTGTTATCGCGGTTATATTGCATTTGTGATAATACTGTCATAGTGACTGTGTTCCAGTAATATCTATATTATCATTTAATTTGTTGAAGCGATTGCAATATTGTCGTAGAGACTCTAATGTCATGTTGCCTGTATTGTCATGATGGTTGCATGTCATCTTGTCTATATAGTCATGTTGGTTATATTCCAGTTATGATTACATGGTTATGGTAACTATATTGGCATGGTGACTATATTGATAGGTAAGGAGGTACTGTACTGATACTGTAAGGAGGTGACTGTCTTTTCATATTGAATATTTTATCAGGGTAGCTACATCGTTAAGTTAGCTATATCATTGTGGTGCTTATTTTCTTTTTCTGGTGGTATATTGCCATGATGCCTAGACTAACATTTTGGCGATATTGGCATGGTGATATAGTGTCTTAGCAAATAAACTGTTATTGTGGATAAGTTCCATGGGATTTCATTATCATAGTAGCTACATTGTCAATGTTACTATATTTTCATGGTAGCTCCATTGTCATGGTGACGATATTGCCACTGTCGTTGTATTGTCATTTTCAATATAACGCCATCCTAACTACATTATCTTGGTCGCTATATTTACTTGTTGGCTATATTGCTATGGTTAATTTTGTCGTTGGGGATATATTTGGTCATTAACTACAATTTTGTTTTAATCATATGATCATGATAACAATATTTTCATTGCGGCTTATTTGGTAATGTGAGTACAAGTGTATGGATATCATATTATCATGTCACTATATTGTCAGGGTTTTTATACTGTGATGGTGTTTATGTCAGCCTCCTGATGATATTATCATGATTGATATATGATTATGGTAACTAAATTGTAATGACGATTATATCTTATTGTGAGAATTTTGTCATGTTTCCTGCACTTTCATGGTACCTATATTTTTATGGCAGGTACATTTTCATTGTTGTTTCATTGTTTTATCGGCTATACTGTCAAAGTGAATATATCTTAATTGAAAATCTTCTCTTGGTCGCTATTTTGTCATGATCACTTATTGTCCCGGAGCCTTTATGTTTGCTGTGATCCGAAAGAGACTATTTTGTCACAGCATCAATATTTTCAGGTGCTTATATTGCCATAATGAATATAAGTTGAAGGCTTCCTTATTGTTGCGTTGACTGTATTGTCATATCACTTATATGATCTTGGCTATATTGTTATAGTTAATATATTGTCGTCTTACTATATTATCATATTGGCTAAATTGTCATGGTAAGTATGTTGACATGGAAGCCTTATTTTCATGATGTTTATATAGTCAGTGAATTATATCGTGACATTATTGTCAAAGTGGCTATACTTTCATGGTGGCTATATACCAGTTTGCTGTATTTTCACTGTTACTCTTTTGTGAAGATTGCTTTATTGTCATTGTAGCTATAGTGTCATGGGGGATATATTTTCATAGCAGCAGTATTGTCATTATGAACATACCGTCATTTTGGATATCTGCTCATTTTGGTTATATTGCGAAGATTTACAAATCGTCACCTTGGCTATATTGTCAAGGTGATCTCTTTTACAGTTACTATATTGTCATCTTTTTTAGTCATACATATTTTTTCATAAGCGATACATTATCGTGATAACGTTACTATTAAGGTGACAGTATATTGTCATTGTGACAATGTTGACATTATGACTATAATCTCTTAGTGGCTATATTGCTAAGATATAGCAATACTGTCTATATTGCTAAGATATAGCAATAACTATATTGTCATGGTGACTTTTTCATGATGATGGTTATAATGACAGTTTGACTGCATTTTCATTGTAGCATATTTAATGGTGTTGATTTTGCCCTTGAAGATATATTATAAAAACGAAAATTTCCTTTCTTTTGAATTATCATGTGAATATATTGCCATGATGTGCGATATTGCTATAGTTTCGGTACTGTCATGTTGAATGTATATTATTTTGGTTACATTACAATTAAAGTCATAGTGGCAGGGTAACTATATTTTCATGGTTGGATCATTATGTTACGACGATTTTATTGTATTTGTGAGTATATTCTCATGGTTACTGTGTTGCCGTAATTTCTATATTGTCCTGGACACTACATATCCTGAAATCTATATTGTCATATCAGTTATGTGATCATGGTAGCTTTATTGTCATAGTGAATATCTTGTCGTCGCGACTATATTATCATAATGGCTAAATTGTCATAGGAAATATGTTGACATGAGGGCTATATTTTCATGATATTCATAAAGTCATTGAAAGATTACTATCAAGGTGACTCTAATAGCCTGGCGATTGATGTATATCGTGACATTATTGTCACGATAGCTGCAATGTCATGGTGGCTATATTGTCGTTTCGTGTATTTTCAATGTTACTCTTTTGTGAAGATTGCTTTATTGTCATTGTAACTATAGTGTCAGGGGGAATATATTTTCGTAGTAGCAGTATTGTCATTATGAACATATCGTCATTTTGGCTATCTGCTCATTTTGGTTACATTGCGAAGATTTACATATGGTCATCTTGCCTATATTGGCAAGGTGATCTCTTTATAGTTGGTATATTGTCATCTTTTTTTGTCATGTATATTTTTTCATGAGTGATACATTATCTTGATAACTATATCATTAAAGTGACAGTGTATTCTCATGGTGGCTATATTGTCATTATGACTACAATCTCTTAGTGGCTACATTGCTAAGATAACTACATGTTACTATATTTTCATTGAAGCTTATTTAATGGTGTTCATTTACCCTTGCAGATATATTATTATAAAAACGGATATTTCATTTTGTTTTAATTATGAGGTGAATATATTGTCATAATATGCTATATTGTTATAGTTTCACTACTATCATGGTGAATGTATATTATGTTGGCTACATTACAATGGAAGCCATAGTGGCAGGGTGGCTATATTGTCATGGTGACTGTGTTGCCATAATTTCTATATTGTCATTTGATTTATTAAATTGATGGCAATATTGTCATAGAGACTGTATTGTCATGTTGCCTGTATGGTCATCATGGTTGTCTTGTCATCGTGACTCTATGGTCATGATGGCTATACTGTCGTTAAGATTACATTCTTATGGTAACTATATTGCCATCATGGCTTTTTGTCAGAGTAGCTATATTGTTAAGTTAGCTATCGTATTGTGGTGGGTATTTTTTTTCCTTTTGGTATATTGCCATGATGGCTAAACTAGAATTTTGGCAAGATTAGCATGGTGATATAGTGTTCGCAGCCCAACTGTTCTTTTGGGCATCTTTTTATGGGAATACATTATCACGGTACCTACATTGTCAAGGTTACTATATTTCATGTAAGCTACATTGTAAAGATGACGATATTGGCATGGCGGGTGTATTGTTATGTTCAATATAACGCCATCCTAGTTACATTATCTTGGTCGCTATATCAACTTGATGGCTATATTGCTACGGTCAATTTCATCGTTGAGGATGTGTTTTGTCTTTACCTACAATTTGGTTGTGATTATATGATCATGATGATATTTCTATGACGGCTTATTTAGCATCTTGAGTGTATCTGTCTGGATATCATATCATCATGTAACTTAATCTGTCAGGCTTTTAAACGGTGATGGTGCTTATATGAAAATGCTGATTACATTATCATCATTAATGTATGATTATTGTAACTATATAGCAACGGCAATATCTTTTTTGATCATTTTGGTATGTTGGCTTCATTTTGATAGTAGTTATATTGGTATAGCAGGTACATTTTCATGGTTCTGACGTTGTTTTATGGGCTATACTGTCAAGGCGGTTGTACAGTATTGATAAATTCTGTTTTGGACGCTATTGTCTGTTGGACACTATATACTTCAGAGGCTATATGTTTCCTATGATCCGAAAGCGACTATTTTGTCACGGTATCTATATTGTCAGGTGGCTATATTGACGTTGTGAACATATTCAGAATGTTTCTTTAATGTTGCGTTGACTATATTGTTATATCAGTTATATGGCCATGGTGGCTTTGTTGTTATAGTGAATATATTGTAGTTGTCACTATACTATCATAATGGCTAAATTGTCATGGGAAATATGTTGATATGGATGCGATATTCTCATGATACTTTTAAGACAATTGTAAAAAATTTTTCAAGTTTACTCTAATATCACAGTGATTGATTTATGTTGTAACATTATTGTTATGGTGGCTGTACAATCATGGTGGCTATATTATCGTTTGATGCGTTTTCAATGTTACTATTTACTGAATATGGCTTTAATGTCAGTGTAGCTATACTTTCATTGGGAAGAGATTTTCATAGTGACGCAATTGTCATTATGAAATAAAGTCATTTTGGCTGTCTTCTAATTTGGGTTATATTGCTATGTTATATATATCGTCACCTTGGCTATATTGGGATTGTGATTATCTTATAGGTGGTATATTGTCATTTTTTAATCGTGCATATTCTGTTAGAAGCGATATATTATCATGACACCCATATCATTAAGGTAAAAATATTGGCATGGCGACTATATTGTCTTTATGACCGTAATCTTATGATAACAATATGCGTACCCTGATATATAGGCAGCATGAAAAGACAATCAATCCCTTGTAATATAACAAAAAATAACAAATAGCCATCATGGCAATATATTCATTTAACAATATAGCCACCATGGCAATATATTTACCGTATCAATATAATCTTAATGGAAATCTAACTACCATGACCATATAGACACGAAGACAGTACAACCACCATGACAATACAGGAAGCATGACATTACATTATGACAATATAGCCACCAATTCAACAAATCAAATGACATTATAGATATTATGTCAACAGTCACCATGACAATATACACACAAGGGGAGTATAATCGACATAACAAAATGACTATATTGTGAAAATATAGCCACTATGCCACTATGGCTTCCACTGGAATATAGCCAACATAATAATACATATACAATAACATTCCTGAAACTATAACAATATAGCATATCACGACAATGTAGTTCCCTAATGATTTAATCAAAATGAGATTCTCGTTTTATAATGATACATCCTCAACGGCAAACCCAACACCAACATAAAAGCTACCGTCAAGATTTAGTTACCATGACATTATAACCATCATGATGAAATAGACACCATGACAATAAAGTTACTTTGGTAAGATATCCAACATGATATCATTGTTATAATAACAATATAGTCAAAATGCCAGTATAGAGTTACCGGAATGTTATAGTTATCATGATAATGTATCACTTACGACAAAAAATGCATGATTAAAAAAATGAAAATATAGCAACAGTAAAAAAAGATCACATTGCTAATATAGCCAAGGTGATGATATATATATGATAGAAATGTAACCAAAATAAGGAAATGGCGAAAATGACAGTATGTTCATAATGACAATAATTCCACTGTGAAAATATATTCTCCATGACACTTTGGGTACACTGACAGTAAAGCTATCTTCACAAAAGCGTAAAATCAAAATATAGTAAACTACAGTATAGCTACCATGACAATACAGCCATCTTGACAATAATATCACGAGTCACCTTGACAGTATTCTTACAATGACTTTATAAATATGAAAATATAGCCCCCATTTCAAGATATTTGCTATGACAATTTAGCCATTGTGAAAATATAGTCACGACGACAATCTATTCACTATGACAATAAAGCTACTATGATCACATAACTGATATGACAATATAATCAAAGCAAAAATATAGAAACATTCAACTTCTATTCACAATGGTAATATAACCACCTGACAATATATATACTGTTAATAGACAGTCGTTTTCGGATCATAGCAAAAATATAGACTCCAGGACAATACAGTCTCTGTGAAAAATCAGTGACTCAGACAGGATTTATCGTCATGATATGCTCAAAACATTATAGCTGTCATGGGATTGTAGTCAACATGACAAAATTATCATAATGAAATAAAACGACATTACAATAAAGTTACCAAAATCATACACCAACCATGATTATATAATCAGCAGGTTGACATAAACAAGATCATAGTGAAAAGACCATGACAATCTAAGTGACATGATGAGATGATATCCATTCACTTACACTTACAATACCACATAAGTTTTCATGAAAATATTATCATGATCATATGATCACAACAGTATTGTCACTAATTACAAAATATATCCCGAAAGACAAAATCAACCTTAACAATATAGCCATAAAGTTGATACAGCTACCAAGATAATGTAGCCAGGACTGCATCATATTGAAAGTAAGAATACAACCACCATGCCAATGTCTTCACCATGACAATGTAGCTACCATGAAAATATAGTAACCTTGACTATGTAGCTACCATGATAAAAAAATACAATTAAAAAATATAGACAACAAGAGTTTAGTGCTAAAACACTATATCGCCATGCCAATATCGCCAAAATTTTATTATTGCCATCATGATAATATACCGCCAGAAAAGAAATATATTTACCCACTACTCGACAATGTAGCTATTACGACAATATTGCCTGACTATATAGTCACGATGACAATATAACCACACTGACAATACATATAACATGAGAGTACCGTCTCTAAGACAACATTGCCATCAATTTGAAAAATTATATGACAATATAGATATTATGGCAACATAGTCATCATGAAAATATACTCAGAAATGCAATAAAATTGCCATGATAAAATTATCCTACCAGGAAAATATAGCCACCTATTATTTTGGTTTCCATTGCAATATAGAAACAGTAATAAAAGATTTACCATGACAGTACTGAAACCATAACAGTATGGCATATCATGGAAAAAAGTCAGCTGATAATCTAATCAAAATGACAATTTCTCCTCTATAATGGTGTATCCTCAAGGGCAATATCAACGCCATTAAAAAAGCTTCTACGAAAATACAGTCATTATGACATTATAGAAATCATGATAAAAAAGTCACCATTACAATATAGTTATCTTGGCAATATAGCCACTGTGACATTATAGTTATAATGATAATATAGTCGCTATGACAATATTGTCACCATAAAAATATAATTATCATGATAATATTTCGCTTATGACAAAGTATGCAAGAGTTAGATAATGACAATATATCACCTATAAAAAGATCACCTTGCCAATATAGCTAAGGTGACGATATATTCATTATAGTAATGTAACTAAAATGATAAGATAGCCAAAATGACGGTATGGTCATAATGACAATACTGACACAATGAAAATATATTCCCCATGACACTATAGCTACACTGACAACACAGCCATATTCACAAAAGAGCAACATTGAAAATACAGCAAACGAGAATGTAGCCACCATCATAGTTCAGCCACCATGATAATAATGTCACGATACAAATCATCACCATGTCATTAGTCACCTTGATAATGAACTTACAATGACTATATAAATATCATGAAAATATAGCCTCTATGTCAACATATCTGCCATGATAATCTGGCCATTATGATAATATAGTCATGACGGCAATTTATTCACTGTAACAATATAGCCACAGTGATCATATAACTGATGTGACAATACAGTCAAAGAAGCAAAAAAGAAATATACAAATCATATTCACTATGGCATTATAACTACATGACAATATAGATGCTGTAAGAAATAGTCGCTTTTGAATCATAGCAAATATATAGCCGGCAGGACATCATAGTCTCTATGACAAAATAGCGACCAAGACAGGATATATCATAAAGACACCTTGATAATATAGACCATAAAACAATGTAACAATCTTGAAACTGTACCTGCCAAAACATTATAGATGTCATGAAAGTTTAGTCAACATGACAAAATCATCATAATGAAATATCATCGGCATAACAATATAGTTACCATAATCATAGACCAGTCATGATCATATAATCAGCAGGTTGACATAAACAATATCATAGTATAAAAACCATGACAGTATAAGTGACATAATGATATGACATCCATACACTTACACTTACAATACCAAAGAATCCGCCAGGAATATAGTGTTATCATGATCATATAATCACAACAATATTGTAGGTAGTGACATATATCCCAACGACAAAATTAATCATGACAATATTGCCATCAACTTGTTGTAGCGACCAAGATAATGTAGCGAGCATTGTATTGAGAATTACAATACAGCCACCGTGCCAATGTCGTCACCATGACAATATAGCTACCTTGAAAATATAGTAACTTTGATAATGTAGCTGCCATGGGAAAATATTCATGATAGAAAATACCCAAAAGATGGCAACAACAAGAGTTTAGCTGCTAAGACGATATATCACCATGCCAATATCTCTAAAATGTTAGTATAGCCATCATGGCAATATATCAACAGATAAAATACTCATCACAACGATATAGCTAACTTGATAATATACTACTCTGACAGCATAGGTAACATGAAAAGAGAGCCACCTCCTTGAAATATAAAAAAAAAAAATGACAAATAGCCATCATGGCAATATGGTAACTAAACAATATAGCCATCATGGCAATATGGTAACCAAACAATATAACCATCATGTCAGTATGATTACCATAGCAATGTATTCTTAATGGCAATATAGTCACCATGTCCTTATAGTCATGATGATAATACAACTACCATAACAATACAGAAAACATCAAAATACAGTCTCTAAGACAATATTGCCACTAACTCAACAAGTTAAATGACAATATAGATATTATGGCTACACAATCACGATGATAATATACTCAGAAATGGTATATAATCGTTATAATAAAATGATCCTACCATGAAAATATAGTCACCCTGCCACTGTGGCTTCCATTACAATATAGCCACAATAACAAAACATTCACCACGACAGTACTGAAACCATAACAATATAGCATATCATGACAATGTAGTCACTTGATCATTTAATGAAAAATAAAAATTTCGCTTCTATTATGGTATAACCTCATGGACAAAATTTTACACACCATTAAAAAGCTACCATGAAAATACAGTCACTATGACATAAATATCATGATAAAATAGTGACCATGGCAATATAGCCACTCTGAGATTATAGTCATTATGACAATATAGTCGCTATTAAAATACTGTCACCTTAATAATAAAGTTATCAAAATGATATATCGCTTGTGGCAAAATATGCATGATTAGAAAATGACAATATAGCACCTATAAAAAAGATCACCTTGCCACTATAGTCAAGGTGACGATATATACATCATAGCAACGTAAAGAAAAAGAGATGATAACCATAACGACGGTATGTTCATAATGACAATACTGCAACTATGAAAATATGTTCCCCACGATTCTCCAGCTTTACTGACAATAAAGCCATCTTCACAAAAAGAGTAATATTGAAAAAATAGCAAACGACTATACAGCCATCAAGACAGTACAGACAAAATGACAATAATCTCTCGATATAAATCAATCGCCAGGACTTTAGCGTCACCTTGATAATGAATATACAATGAGTACATGAACATCATGAAAATATAGCGTCCATATAAATGTATTTGTCGTGAAAATATAGCCTCCATATGAATATCTTTGAAGTGACAGTTTCGCCATTCTGATAATATAGTCAAGACGATAATATATTCACCATAACAATAAAGTCACCAGAATCACATAAATGATATGACAATATAGTCAACGCAACAATAAACGCATTTATAAATTATATCTACTCTGAGAATACAGCCACATGAAAATATAGATGCAGTGACAAAATAGTCATTTTTGGATCAAAGCAAACATGTATCGTCCAAGAGAATATAGTCTCTATGACAAAATAGCGAAGAAGACAGGCTTTATCATCATAATACAGTCACCTTGACATTATAGCCAATAAAACAGTGGAACAACCATGAAAATGTACCTACCATAACAATATAGCTTAGATGAAAATATAGTTACTATGACAAATTCATTACAATAAAATAGAAAGGATATCACATTATGGTTTCGATAATCATACACCAATCATGATCATATAAGATAAAACCTTCAAAATAAAGCAAGGGTTGCGACAACGCAAAGAGGAATAGCTACAACCTGGCTGTGAAAGACGATAGCAGCTCCGTACACGTCGTAAGCTAGTGCGCGACTGTCATCAGGTGACTACATTGTCATGATATGCTATATTGTCATGGTTTTAGTACTGTCGTAATGAATGTATTATTATATTTATTAAAAATATTTATTTTATTATACTTTGTCGCTGTCTCCCGCGTTTGCGAGGTAGCGCAAGGAAACAGACGAAAGAAATGGCCTAACCCCCCCCATACACATGTATATACATACGTCCACACACGCAAATATACATACCTACACAGCTTTCCATGGTTTACCCCAGACGCTTCACATGCCCTGCTTCAATCCACTGACAGCACGTCAACCCCGGTATACCACATCGCTCCAATTCACTCTATTCCTTGCCCTCCTTTCACCCTCCTGCATGTTCAGGCCCCGATCACACAAAATCTTTTTCACTCCATCTTTCCACCTGCAATTTGGTCTCCCTCTTCTCCTTGTTCCCTCCACCTCCGACAGATATATCCTCTTGGTCAATCTTTCCTCACTCATCCTCTCCATGTGCCCAAACCACTTCAAAACACCCTCTTCTGCTCTCTCAACCACGCTCTTTTTATTTCCACACATCTCTCTTACCCTTACGTTACTCACTCGATCAAATCACCTCACACCACACATTGTCCTCAAACATCTCATTTCCAGCACATCCATCCTCCTGCGCACAACTCTATCCATAGCCCACGCCTCGCAACCATACAACATTGTTGGAACCACTATTCCTTCAAACATACCCATTTTTGCGTTCCGAGATAATGTTCTCGACTTCCACACATTCTTCAAGGCCCCCAGGATTTTCACCACCTCCCCCACCCTATGATCCACTTCCGCTTCCATGGTTCCATCCGCTGCCAGATCCACTCCCAGATATCTAAAACACTTCACTTCCTCCAGTTTTTCTCCATTCAAACTCACCTCCCAATTGACTTGACCCTCAACCCTACTGTACCTAATAACCTTGCTCTTATTCACATTTACTCTTAACTTTCTTCTTCCACACACTTTTCCAAACTCAGTCACCAGCTTCTGCAGTTTCTCACATGAATCAGCCACCAGCGCTGTTTCATCAGCGAACAACAACTGACTCACTTCCCAAGCTCTCTCATCCCCAACAGACTTCATACTTGCCCCTCTTTCCAAAACTCTTGCATTTACCTCCCTAACAACCCCATCCATAAACAAATTAAACAACCATGGAGACATCACACACCCCTGCCGCAAACCTACATTCACTGAGAACCAATCACTTTCCTCTCTTCCTACACGTACACATGCCTTACATCCTCGATAAAAAGTTTTCACTGCTTCTAACAACTTGCCTCCCACACCATATATTCTTAACACCTTCCACAGAGCATCTCTATCAACTCTATCATATGCCTTCTCCAGATCCATAAATGCTACATACAAATCCATTTGATTTTCTAAGTATTTCTCACATACATTCTTCAAAGCAAACACCTGATCCACACATCCTCTACCACTTCTGAAACCACACTGCTCTTCCCCAATCTGATGCTCTGTACATGCCTTCACCCTCTCAATCAATACCCTCCCATATAATTTACCAGGAATATTCAACAAACTTATACCTCTGTAATTTGAGCACTCTCTCTTATCCCCTTTGCCTTTGTACAATAGCACTATGCACGCATTCCGCCGATCCTCAGGCACCTCACCATGAGTCATACATACATTAAATAACCTTACCAACCAGTCAACAATACAGTCACCCCCTTTTTTAATAAATTCCACTGCAATACCATCCAAACTTGCTGCCTTGCCGGCTTTCATCTTCCGCAAAGCTTTCACTACCTCTTCTCTGTTTACCAAATCATTTTTCCTAACCCTCTCACTTTGCACACCACCTCGACCATAACACCCTATATCAGCCACTCTATCATCAAACACATTCAACAAACCTTCAAAATACTCACTCCATCTCCTTCTCACATCACCACTACTTGTTATCACCTCCCCACTTGCGCCCTTCACCGAAGTTCCCATTTGCCTCCCTTGTCTTACGCACTTTATTTACCTCCTTCCAGAACATCTTTTTATTCTCCCTAAAATTTACTGATACTCTCTCACCCCAACTCTCATTTGCCCTTTTTTTCACCTCTTGCACCTTTCTCTTGACCTCCTGTCTCCTTCTTTTATACATCTCCCACTCAATTGCATTTTTTCCCTGCAAAAATCGTCCAAATGCCTCTCTCTTCTCTTTCACTAATACTCTTACTTCTTCATCCCACCACTCACTACCCTTTCTAATCAACCCACCTCCCACTCTTCTCATGCCACAAGCATCTTTTGCGCAATCCTTCACTGATTCCCTAAATACATCCCATTCCTCCCCCACTCCCCTTACTTCCATTGTTCTCACCTTTTTCCATTCTGTACTCAGTCTCTCCTGGTACTTCCTCACACAGGTCTCCTTCTCAAGCTCACTTACTCTCACCACCCTCTTGACCCCAACATTCACTCTTCTTTTCTGAAAACCCATAAAAATCTTCACCTTAGCCTCCACAAGATAATGATCAGACATCCCTCCAGTTGCACCTCTCAGCACATTAACATCCAAAAGTCTCTCTTTCGCACGTCTGTCAATTAACACGTAATCCAGTAACGCTCTCTGGCCATCTCTCCTACTTACATAAGTATACTTATGTATATCTCGCTTTTTAAACCAGGTATTCCCAATCATCAGTCCTTTTTCAGCACATAAATCTACAAGCTCTTCACCATTTCCATTTACAACACTGAACACCCCATGTATACCAATTATTCCCTCAACTCCCACATTACTCACCTTTGCATTCAAATCACCCATCACTATGACCCGGTCTCGTGCATCAAAACCACTAACACACTCATTCAGCTGCTCCCAAAACACTTGCCTCTCTTGATCTTTCTTCTCATGCCCAGGTGCATATGCACCAATAATCACCCACCTCTCTCCATCAACTTTCAGTTTTACCCATATTAATCGAGAATTTACTTTCTTACACTCTATCACATACTCCCACAACTCCTGTTTCAGGAGTATTGCTACTCCTTCCCTTGCTCTTGTCCTCTCACTAACCCCTGACTTTACTCCGCAGACATTCCCAAACCACTCTTCCCCTTTACCCTTGAGCTTCGTTTCACTCAGAGCCAAAACATCCAGGTTCCTTTCCTCAAACATCCTACCTATCTCTCCTTTTTTCATATCTTGGTTACATCCACACACATTTAGGCACCCCACTCTGAGCCTTCGAGGAGGATGAGCACTCCCCGCGTGACTCCTTCTTCTGTTTCCCATTTTAGAAAGTTAATACAAGGAGGGGAGGATTTCTGGCCCCCCGCTCCCGTCCCCTCTAGTCGCTTTCTACGACACGCGAGGAATACGTGGGAAGTATTCTTTCACCCCTATCCCCAGGGATAATATACATATATATATACATATACACATGCACACACATACACATACATACGCACATATTCACACACACACACATATATATACATACATATTAGAAAATGTAAGAAACAATTTAGAAAACTGAAACTTCTAGCTTGAAATGAATGAAAAAAAAGAATATCACATAATGGTTCAACCCCTGGCTATGGAAAAAAGGAAATGTATAATTTATTTACACAAACGTCAGTAGCAGTTCTCATCAATTTAACCACTGTATCAATAAGCTTCAATGTCTAAGCTACATTTTTCTCCAATTTCACTATTTTCCTTCACATTTTCAATTGTGTCTGAAGGTTCTACTTCAAGAGTGATTGTTTTTCCAGTAAGGGTCTTCACATCTTGGTTACATCCACACACATTTAGGCACCCCACTCTGAGCCTTCGAGGAGGATGCTTTACTTGTGGTGCTGACTTCCCTCTTTAAATTTGATCGCCGTTTCCCGCGTAGTTCACTTTCTGTATTATTATGTATTAGTAATGTATTATTATGTTAGCTATATTGCAGAGGTAGGGTGGCTAAATTTTCTTGGTAGGATAATTTTGATAGCGCGGTTATGTTGCATTTGTGATAATACTGTCATGGTGACTGTGTTCCAGTAATAACTATATTCGCATTTAATTTGTTGAAGCGATTGCAATATTGTCGTAGAGACTCTAATGTCATGTTGCCTGTATTGTCATGATGGTTGCATGTCATCTTGACTATATAGTCATGTTACTTATATTCCAGTTATGAATACATGGTTATGGTAACTATATTGCCATTGTCACTATATTGATAGGTGACTACATTGCCATGATAGCTATTTTTCATTTTTGTTATACTGGAGGGAGGTGACTGTCTTTTCATATTGAATATATTATCAGGGTAGTTATATTGTTAAGTTAGCTATATCATTGTGGTGCTTATTTTCTTTTTCTGGTGGTATATTGCCATGATGCCTAGACTAACATTTTGGCGATATTGGCATGGTGATATAGTGTCTTAGCAAATAAACTGTTATTGTGGATATGTTCCATGAGATTTTATTATCATAGTAGCTACATTGTCAATGTTACTCTATTTTCATGGTAGCTCCATTATCATGGTGACGATATTGCCATTGTGGCTGTATTGTTATTTTCGATACAATGCCATTCTAACTACATTATCTTGGTCGCTATATCTACTTGCTGGCTATATTGCTATGGTTAATTTTGTCGTTGGGAATATATTTTTTTATTAACGACAATTTTGTTTTAATGATAATCATGATAACAATATTTTCTTGGCGGCTTATTCGGTAATGTGAGTGCAAGTGTATGGATATCATATTATCATATCACTATATTGTCATGATTTTCATACTGTGATGGTGTTTATGTCAGAATCCTGATGATATTATCATGATTAATACATGATTATGGTAACTAAATTGAAATGGCGATTATATTTCATTGTGACAATTTTGTCATGTTGCCTGCATTTTCATGGTAGCTATATTGTTATGGCAGGTACATTTTCATTGTTGTTTCATTGTTTTATCGGCTATATTGTTAAGGTGACTAAATCTTAATTAAAAATCTTGTCTTGGTCGCTATTTTGTCATGGACACTATATTGTCCTGGAGCCTATATGTTTGCTATGATCCGAAAGAGACTATTTTGTCACAGCATCGATATTGTCAGGTGCTTATATTGCCATAATGAATATAATTTGAAGGCTTCCTTATTGTTGCGTTAACTGTATTGTCATATCACTTATATTATCATGGCTATATTGTTATAGTGAATATATTGCCGTCTTGACTCTATTATCATATTGGCTAAATTGTCATGTTAAGTATGTTGACATGAAAGCCTTATTTTCATGATGTTTATATAGTCAGTGAATTATATCGTGATATTATTGTCATAGTGGCTATACTTTCATGGTGGCTATATAGTCGTTTGCTGTATTTTCACTGTTACTCTTTTGTGAAGATTGCTTTATTGTCATTGTAGCTATAGTGTCATGGGGGATATATTTTCATAGTATCAACATTATCGTTATGAACATACCGTCATTTTGGCTATCTACTCATTTTGGTTACATTGCGAAGATTTACATATCGTCACCTTGGCTATATTATCAAGGTGAACTCTTTTACAGTTGCTATATTGTCATTTTTTTTAGTCATGCAAATTTTTTCATAAACGATGCATTATCTTAATAACTTTACTATTAATGTGACAGTATATTGTCATTGTGACAATGTTGACATAATGACTATAGTCTCTTAGTGGCTATATTGCGAAGATGAGTATACTGTCATGGTGACTATTTAATGATGAAGGTAATAATGACAGTTTGACTGCATTTTCATTGTAGCATATTTAATGGTGTTGATTTTGCCCTTTAAGATATATCATAAAAACGCAAATCTCCTTTTTTTTTAAATTATCATGTGAATATATTGCCATGATATGCGATATTGTTATAGTTTCAGTACTGTCATGTTGAATTTATATTATGTTGGTTACATTACAATTAAAGTCATAGTGGCAGGGTAACTATATTTTCATGGTTGAATCATTTTGTTATGACGATTTTATTGTATTTGTGAGTATATTCTCATGGTTACTGTGTTGCCGTAATTTCTATATTGTCCTGGACACTACATATCCTGAAATCTATATTGTCATATCAGTTATATGATCATGGTAGCTTTATTGTCATAGTGAATATCTTGTCGTCGCGACTATATTATCATAAGGGCTAAATTGTCATAGGAAATATGTTGACATGAGGGCTATATTTTCATGATATTCATAAAGTCATTGAAAGATTACTATCAAGGTGACTCTAATAGCCTGGCGATTGATGTATATCGTGACATTATTGTCACGATAGCTGCATTGTCATGGTGGCTATATTGTCGTTTCCTGTATTTTCAATGTTACTCTTTTGTGAAGATTGCTTTATTGTCATTGTAACTATAGTGGCATGGGGAATATATTTTCGTAGTAGCAGTATTGTCATTATGAACATATCGTCATTTTGGCTATCTGCTCATTTTCGTTAAATTGCGAAGATTTACATATGGTCATCTTGGCTATATCGGCAAGGTGATCTCTTTATAGTTGCTATATTGTCATTTTCTTTAGTCATGTATATTTTTTCATGAGTGATAACTATAACTTGAGAGTATATTGTCATGGTGGCTATATTGACATTATGACTACAATCTCTTAGTGGCTATACTGCTAAGATAACTACATGTGACTATATTTTCATTGAAGCTTATTTAATGGTGTTGATTTACCCTTGGAGATATATTATTATAAAAACGGATATTTCATTTTGTTTTAATTATGAGGTGAATACATTGTCATGATATGCTATATTGTTATAGTTTCACTACTGTCATGTTGAATGTATATTATGTTGGCTACATTACAATGGAAGCCATAGTGGCAGGGTGGCTATATTTTCATGGTTTGATGATTTTGTTATTAGTATTTTATTGTATTTTTGAATATATTGTCATGGTGAGTGTGTTGCCATAATTTCTATATTGTCATTTGATTTATTAAATTGATGGCAATATTGTCATAGAGACTGTATTGTCATGTTGCCTGTATGGTCATCATGGTTGTCTTGTCATCGTGACTCTATGGTCATGATGGCTATACTGTCGTTAAGATTACATTCTTATGGTAACTATATTGCCATTATGGCTTTTTGTCAGAGTAGCTATATTGTTAAGTTAGCTATCTTATTGTGGTGGGTATTTTTTTCCTTTTGGTATATTGCCATGATGGCTATATTAGAATTTTCGCAAGATTAGCATGGTGATATAGTGTTCGCAGGAAAACTGTTGTTTTTGGCATCTTTTTATGGGAATACATTATGGTACCTACATTGTCAAGGTTACTATATTTCATGTAAGCTACATTGTAAAGATGACGATATTGGCATGGCGGGTGTATTGTTATGTTCAATATAATGCCATTCTGGCTATATTATCTTGGTCGCTATATCAACTTGATGGCTATATTCCTACGGTCAATTTCATCGTTGGTGATGAATTTTGTCATTACCTACAATTTGGCTGTGATTATATTTTCATGATAATATTTCTATGACGGCTTATTTGGCATCTTGAGTGTATCTGTCTGGGTATCATATCATCATGTAACTTAGTCTGCCATGCTTTTAAACGGTGATGGTGCTTATGTGAAAATGCTGATTACATTATCATCATTAATGAATGATTATTGTATCTATATAGCAATGGCAATATCTTTTTTGATCATTTTGGTATGTTGACTTCATTTTGATAGAAGTTATATTGGTATGGCAGGTACATGTTCATGGTTCTGACATTGTTTTATGGGCTATACTGTCAAGGCGGCTGTATAGTATTGATAAATTCTGTTTTGGACGCTATTGTCTCCTGGACACTAAATACTTTAGAGGCTATATGTTTCCTATGATCCGAAAGCGACTATTTTGTCACGGTATCTATATTGTTAGGATACTATATTGACGTTGTGAACATATTCTGAATGTTTCTTTAATGTTGCGTTGACTATATTGTTATATCAGTTATATGGCCATGGTGGCTTTGTTGTTATAGTGAATATATTGTAGTTGTGACTATACTATCATAATGGCTAAATTGTCATGGGAAATATGTTGATATGGATGCTATATTCTCATACTTTTCTGGTAATTGTAAATATTTTTTCATGTTTACTCTAATATCACATTGATTGATTTATGTTGTAACATTATTGTTATAGTGGCTGTACAATTATGGTGGCTATATTGTCGTTTGATTATTTTTCAATGTTACTATTCAGTGAATATGGCTTTAATGTCAGTGTAGCTATATTTTCATAGTGACGCAATTGTCATTATGAAATAAAGTCATTTTGGCTATCTTCTAATTTGGGTTACATTGCTATGTTATATATATCGTCACCTTGGCTATATTGGGAAGGTGATTTTTTTTATAGGTAGTATATTGTCATTTTTTAATCGTGCATATTCTGTTATAAGCGATATATTATCATGATACCCATATCATTAACGTGAAAATATTGGCATGGCGACTATATTGTCTTTATGACTGTAATCTTATGATGACAATATACGTACGCTGATATATAGGCAACATGAAAAGACAATCAATCCCTTGTAATATAACAAAAAATAACAAATAGCCATCATGGCAATATATTTTTTTTTTTTTTTTGCTTTGTCGCTGTCTCCCGCGTTTGCGAGGTAGCGCAAGGAAACAGACGAAAGAAATGGCCCAACCCACCCCCATACACATGCCTTGATTCAATCCACTGACAGCACGTCAACCCCGGTATACCACATCGCTCCAATTCACTCTATTCTTTGCCCTCCTTTCACCCTCCTGCATGTTCAGGCCCCGATCACACAAAATCTTTTTCACTCCGTCTTTCCACCTCCAATTTGGTCTCCCTCTTCTCCTCGTTCCCTCCACCTCCGACACATATATCCTCTTGGTCAATCTTTCCTCACTCATTCTCTCCATGTGACCAAACCATTTCAAAACACCCTCTTCTGCTCTCTCAACCACGCTCTTTTTATTTCCACACATCTCTCTTACCCTTACGTTACTTACTCGATCAAACCACCTCACACCACATATTGTCCTCAAACATCTCATTTCCAGCACCTCCATCTTCCTGCGCACAACTCTATCCATAGTCCACGCCTCGCAACCATACAACATTGTTGGAACCACTATTCCTTCAAACATACCCATTTTTGCTTTCCGAGATAATGTTCTCGACTTCCACACATTCTTCAAGGCTCCCAGAATTTTCGCCCCCTCCCCCACCCTATGATCCACTTCCGCTTCCATGGTTCCATCCGCCGCCAGATCCACTCCCAGATATCTAAAACACTTCACTTCCTCCAGTTTTTCTACATTCAAACTCACCTCCCAATTGAATTGACCCTCAACCCTACTGTACCTAATAACCTTGCTCTTATTCACATTTACTCTTAACTTTCTTCTTTCACACACTTTACCAAACTCAGTCACCAGCTTCTGCAGTTTCTCACATGAATCAGCCACCAGCTCTGTATCATCAGCGAACAACAACTGACTCACTTCCCAAGCTCTCTCATCCCCAACAGACTTCATACTTGCCCCTCTTTCCAAAACTCTTGCATTCACCTCCCTAACAACCCCATCCATAAACAAATTAAACAACCATGGAGACATCACACACCCCTGCCGCAAACCTACATTCAATGAGAACCAATCACTTTCCTCTCTTCCTACACGTACACATGCCTTACATCCTCGATAAAAACTTTTCACTGCTTCTAACAACTTGCCTCCCAAACCATATATTCTTAATACCTTCCACAGAGCATCTCTATCAACTCGATCATATGCCTTCTCCAGATCCATAAATGCTACATACAAATCCATTTGCTTTTCTAAGTATTTCTCACATACATTCTTCAAAGCAAACACCTGATCCACACATCCTCTACCACTTCTGAAACCACACTGCTCTTCCCCAATCTGATGCTCTGTACATGCCTTCACCCTCTCAATCAATACCCTCCCATATAATTTGCCAGGAATACTCAACAAACTTATACCTCTGTAATTTGAGCACTCACTCTTATCCCCTTTGCCTTTGTACAATGGCACAATGCACGCATTCCGCCAATCCTCAGGCACCTCACCATGAGTCATACATACATTAAATAACCTTACCAACCAGTCAACAATACAGTCACCCCCTTTTTTAATAAATTCCACTGCAATACCATCCAAACCTGCTGCCTTGCCGGCTTTCATCTTCCGCAAAGCTTTTACTACCTCTTCTCTGTTTACCAACTCATTTTCCCTAACCCTCGCATTTTGCACACCACCTCGACCAAAACACCCTATATCTGCCACTCTATCATGAAACACATTCAACAAACCTTCAAAATACTCAATCCATCTCCTTCTCACATCACCACTACTTGTTATCACCTCCCCATTTGCGCCCTTCACTGAAGTTCCCATTTGCTCCCTTGTCTTACGCACTTTATTTACCTCCTTCCAGAACATCTTTTCATTCTCCCTAAAATTTAATGATACTCTCTCACCCCAACTCTCATTTGCCCTTTTTTTCACCTCTTGCACCTTTCTCTTGACCTCTTGTCTCTTTCTTTTATACGTCTCCCCCTCAATTTCATTTTTTCCCTCCAAAAATCGTCCAAATGCCTCTCTCTTCTCTTTCACTAATACTCTTACTTCTTCATCCCACCACTCACTAACCTTTCAAATCAACCCACCTCCCACTCTTTTCATGCCAAAAGCATCTTTTGCGCAATCCATCACTGATTCCCTAAATACATCCCATTCCTCCCTCACTCCCCGTACTTCCATTGTTCTCACCTTTTTCCATTCTGTACTCAGTCTCTCCTGGTACTTCCTCACACAAGTCTCCTTCCCAAGCTCACTTACTCTCACCACCCTCTTCACCCCAACATTCACTCTTCTTTTCTGAAAACCCATACAAATCTTCACCTTAGCCTCCACAAGATAATGATCAGACATCCCTCCAGTTGCACCTCTCAGCACATTAACATCCAAAAGTCTCTCTTTCGCGCGACTTTCAATTAACACGTAATCCAATAACGCTCTCTGGCCATCTCTCCTACTTACATAAGTATACTTATGTATATCTCGCTTTTTAAACCAGGTATTCCCAATCATCAGTCCTTTCTCAGCACATAAATCTACAAGCTCCTCACCATTTCCATTTACAACACTGAACACCCCATGTATACCAATATATTCATTTAACAATATAGCCACCATGGCAATATATTTACCGTATCAATATAATCTTAATATAACTACCA